>NC_048300.1:189576266-189750674 GCF_013100865.1 Trachemys scripta elegans | reverse complement strand
AAAAAACTGTAAATTAAGTTGAAATCAAAACATTTTGAAGTTATCAAAACAATAGGTTTTTGACTCTTTGTTCCAGTTCAAGATGGGAACATTTTTCAAAATCTTGAAAATTCTCACAGGGCGGGCAAACCATTTCCCAACCAGCTCTAGTTCCCAGCTATGCCACTGAGTTGCTGGATGCTCTTAAGCCAGTTGATAAGATTAAAAAGTTTCAAAAGCGGCACTTCAGTTTGGGGTGCCTCAAACTTTTTGTATCAGAGGGGTAGCCGTGTTAGTCTGAATCTGTAAAAAGCAACAGAGGGTCCTGTGGCACCTTTGAGACTAACAGAAGTACTGGGAGCATAAGCTTTCGTGGGTAAGAACCTCACTTCTTGCATCTGAAGAAGTGAGGTTCTTACCCACGAAAGCTTATGCTCCCAGTACTTCTGTTAGTCTCAAAGGTGCCACAGGACCCTCTGTTGCTTTTTACAGATTCAGACTAACACGGCTACCCCTCTGATACAAAAAGTTTGAGGCACCCCAAACTGAAGTGCCGCTTTTGAAACTTTTTAATCTTATCAACTGGCTTAAGAGCATCCAGCAACTCAGTGGCATAGCTGGGAACTAGAGCTGGTTGGGAAATGGTTTGCCCGCCCTGTGAGAATTTTCAAGATTTTGAAAAATGTTCCCATCTTGAACTGGAACAAAGAGTCAAAAACCTATTGTTTTGATAACTTCAAAATGTTTTGATTTCAACTTAATTTACAGTTTTTTAAAAAAAAGTTAACTTAAATTTCAAAACAAACAGTTGTTTCAACCTCAAAACCCCCATAACTTTTTTTCATTTCAAAGAGTCAAAACTGCATGTTTCAAGAATTTCAAAACTTTTCAATTTTTTTTTTTTTTTTGAGAAACTGGAAATTTGTTCCAACTGACCCTTTCTTGTGAACAGTTTTGACAAATTGGCATTTTATGAAAAAACAATTTAGTTGAGAAATTCCTGACATGTTTAGTTGTTATAACAAGTGTCCTTGTTATAACAACTATACACAACGTTGCCTCTTGCCTTTTCTTATTAAAAATAAAATTATTGTTGGTGGGAACAACAGGGGCTGATTCCAGTTTTACACCATTTTTACACTGATGAAACTGCATTGGAATTAGACCTGATAGACACAAGTGTAGGATCGATCAGTAGAAGTTCCTAAATGTCTCTAAACCAAGATATAAACATATTGATGTTTTCTAAATTCCACTTTCATGACCAACAAGATCCCCATTTAAATCATGTGCACAGACATAAATAAATTACATTTAAAAAGAAAGATAAAAAAATAGAAAGCAGCCTCCAGATCTTAAATTTAAACTGCTCGACTAAAATCAGTTTTTTCATCTCTGGAACACATCTCAGCCAACTGTGTTTCTGGAGTAAGTGTCAAGTTTCTGGCAGTAAATTTGAAACAACAAACAAAAACCCCAGGTGAGAGATTTTTTATGTCCCCAAGCTGCATGAGTTATAAAGCTAATGTTATTAAGGAGAACTCCTGAGTATGGTTTTTTTCTCTCCCCATATCTGTGAAAGGACTAAAGTCTAATCAGAGAGTTTGTGCAAGGTTTGGACATGGAAATTAGTAAAAAATACATGTGTATAATCCTAAAAGTGATTTCTTTGCAGTGAGAGTGTAGCCAAGCGTTGCATTCTTACTTTTCTTATTTAATAGGACATAATCAATTTAAGAACTCACACATCCCTCTGACAGATTTTTTTCCACCTACTATTGTTACTAGTGACACCCAAGATTACTATAATGGAAAAAGACTGCAGAAAAATTAGTTTTCTTTGTGCCTAGTCACTTTCCTTCTTTACCATATAATGTCAGTTTCTCCTGTTTGCATGGTTCTTTCACACAGCAACAGGGAAAGAAAACTAGGAAAATGTGATTAACAAAAGTTGTGTAATCATAGTGGGCCAAATTCATACCTGAGGTAACTCCACCAATGTCACGAGAAACTCAGGAATGATATTTGCCCCCTGTTTCTCCTTTCATAGCAGGAAAATTCGGTGCTGTGGTTTCTGTGACATCATAATTCATCACAAAGGATGTAATTTTGACATCACTATTCACCATCATGGAAGTGATTGTGAAACCACTGTTATGGCACTAAGGGTCTGGTCTGGCAAGGTGCTGGATAGAGCTAGTTGAGATTTTTCCTTCAAAATATTTTTGTTTTTAATTAAAATGGCTTTTTCATCAAAACAGAAATTACCACGGGGTTTCAACAATATTTTTCATGATTTTCATTGAGAAGCAACAAAATAGAAAAACAAAATATTTGAAAAAATGTCAGTATAACCAAATAATATTGCCTGACTCATCAAAATGTTTTCATTTGGGGGATTTTTTTTTTAATTAAACCTGAAAAATTTTGCTGATTTTTTTTAGTCTAAAATTTTCATACGAAATAAATGATTATTCCCCAACCAGCTCGAGTGGGGAGCACCCTCATCTCGAATAGACTTCAACAAGAGTTAGGGGAGCTCAGGACTGGGCCATAGGAGGCACCAGAAAAAGGTGTAAGTGGATAAGAGAGAAATCAGCTCCTATTTGCAAAGGAATATCTTGGCAGTAAGCAACGATGGGAAAGAGAAGACAGAAGAACAAGTAACGTGACAATTTAACACAGTGTTGCCAAAATATGCTGGTCAAGATTTTCAAAAGTGACTTTTGGGTATCCAATTTCAAAGACCTTAAAGAGTCTCCAATTTTCAGAAAGTGCCGAGCAGACACCTTTGAAAGTCAGATCCCCCTCTTTAGGGTGTCTCAAATGGGACACCCAAAATTCACTGGTTGCTTTTGAAAAACTCTGTCTCCATTTTGTTATCCTCACTAGAGTCTGACAGAGGTAGCTCACGAGAGCTACCAGAGATTGCACACACGTTGGTATTGTTCACATGCTAGCTTTTGCTTACAGTCTTTGACTTATCTTTAGTCTTTGATTTGCTTTAGTCAAACACAAATTATTGTGCTCAATACAGGATTAACTGGGTGAAATTCAAGGGCCTGTGACATACAGGCGTCAGACTAGAGGTTCCGTCTGTCCTTAACCTCTATGAATCTCCTTTCTTCTTCACCACAAGAAAAGTTATTTTCCTAGTGATGCTGGCTGGACAGATGACAAGTTGTCAGGACACACAATACATGTTTTCTTTAAATGAGGTTTTTATTTATTTGAAGATTATTACCAGAAACTTGACATTTACTCCAGAAACATAGGTAATCGAGACCAGTTTTAGAAATGTAAACTATTCTTAGACTAATCAACCAGAGAAAAATCTGCCGCACTAATTTCATAATTTGACATCACAAATCTTAACCAGTCATATTGAATGTGCTCTATATTAAGTATCTATTTTTACTCATAGCATTGCAAACCTGTTTATTTTTGGGGTAAAGTACTTGGGCTGCTTTTGCTGTGAGCTAACATTAATGGGACGAAGAGTTGTTTAACTAACCCATCGGAATAGAAAGACAGCAGCAACAATGAGAAAGCTGTTCTCATTTAAATACACACGGCCTAGCTCACATTTGGCATAAGTGAACTCAACTCCATTTTATTCTATTCTACATAGATTCTTATACCAGCCTCATCATCTCAGTATCTAAACAATTCCCACATTAAGTGACGTGACTAACGTCAGTCACCTGTTGTTTGGTCCTTGATTTCAGTGGAGTTGTCAACCAATGGAGTTGACCCATAGTCTCTATAATAAAAGATGGTGGTCTCCTTGCCCAGACAATGATCATGGAAGACCTGATCTTGCAATCAGGTCAATTCATATAGCCCCACTGATGGCATATCTACACAGCGAGCGGCTGCCCACAGTAATGAGTCTCAGAGCTCAGATCGGGCTACAGTGCTAAAAAGGGCTGTGCAGACATTTTAGCTCTGGCTGGAGTTCAGCTCTGAAACCCACCCCCATCTCTAGGCTCCAGAGCCCGAGTTCCAGCCCAACCCGCAACGTCTACACCGCTATTTTTAACACTGTAGTCCAAGCCCCGTGCGACTGAGTCTCTCGACCTGGGCTCTGAGACTCGCTGCCTTGGGCTGCTGCTAGCTGTGTAAATGTACCCTAAGATAAAAATGCCCATTTATACCATCTGTCCTGTTCTTTCAGTAGTTAACTTTGAGGGCAATTATTATTTGCATTACAGTAGCATTAGGGAGAGCCAGGTGAGGTTGCACTAGGTGCTATACGAATGCAATAAGAGACAATTACTTCCCCAAAGAGCTCACGATCTAAGAAGACAAGAGAGAATTATTATTATCCCTCTTTATATGAAAGGAAGGAATACCGTATGCTGCTTCTATTTGAAAGACAGACAGACACGTGCCAAATTGCCATGTCTGTTTACTCATCTTGGAAGAGTGAGGAGCTAAGATGACACAGGCAGGATTTGAACCTTTGGCTCTAAAAATTCCAGGAATATAACTCACTAAGGCCTTACATTTTAAGGTCCTGATCCCTCAGTGGGGTAATATGGATTGCCCTTAAATTTGGCAGCCATATAGAAGTGACCTGGCATCACCGTCCTGTTGAAGTCTTGAACTTCATGACTTCAGTGAACAACTCTGAAAACCAGGCTGTTTTGATTGATGTGCCTATATATGGTTTAATATGGGAAAAAATAGGTTTTTCCTTAAGGAAAAGTTCCATAGAATTTGATAAGGGGTTAATACAATAGGATTTGACTAAAATTACTCTGAAACACTATAACAATGAATAGTGAATGAGCTCCTTTCTAGGGGATTTTTCAACCAACCTATAGAATTCTGTAAGCAGGAGTATAAGTCTATACAGCTTATCTACAAAGGCACAATCTGAATACGTTGTCACAGGGTGTTTAGACGTGAGATGATCTAGAAAGATAGATCGTCCCTCAGACCATTACAGTGCTAATAATAAAATGCTCTTCTTGCAAAATTCCAAAGCTTTGAACTCAAAGGTAGGAGCATTTGGGGCTTAATCCTCATCCCGTTGAAATCAGTGAGAGTTGGCCCATTCACATGAACATACATATTTTCTGTGACAGAAAGAGGAACTGCCTCTTTGCTGAGCCTCTCCTAGAACTCCTTGACTTTCACCACAGCCCTGCTCAACGAAGTTAATGGGAGTTGAGAATGCTCAGTAGCTTTCAGGGTACAAGACCTAGGTATATGGTGAAAAGCCCCAAGGCCCCCGACTGTGAAAAATCCATCAATGATTTACTTTGCTAGCTTTTCCAGCCGCATAAGCAACTGAAGTGAGTGCCATAAACTGCAGATTGATTCGGCATATCCTTAAAAATGGAATTTGGGCTATCCCCTTCCAACATGGTGAATTTTGTACATGACAAAGGCAAAGTTGCCACGATGAGACAAGCTCTGCCCTCTTCAACAAGGGTATAAATCTGGAGTAAGTCCATTGAGGACAAGAGATTCAGTCCCCAGATTCACTGCCTTGTCACTGACAGCAGTATTTGGCCCATACATTGTTGATTTTAATGGTGAGCAAACTCAAAAGTTGTGGAGTTTGATTGCAAGATTAGCAGCCAGCATTTGGGAGCAGTGGCAGCCCTGTGTCAGCATTTTAGTTGGGGTTAGTGCAGTCATCCCCAAACTCTGGGGAAGACCTCCCTAAGGGGGCATTGAGGATTGTTTGGGGGGGCACGGCAAGGCCTGGGCCAACCCCCATGGGGGACAGGGAGGAAGCACCACCCAGCCCCGCTCTGGCCCTAGCTCGGCTCCCAGCTTCGCCCCCCGCCGTAGCCCCAGCTCCGACCCTGCCCCCAGCTGTGGCTCTGGCTTTGGCCCCTGGCTCCTGACTCAGCTGTAGCTCTGTACCCAGCCACAACCCTGGCTGCTGGCCCAGCCATGGCTTGCTCCTGGCCATGGCCCCAGGCAGGCCCGCCCTCAGCCTCGGGCCCCAACCGTGGCTCCACTCCCAGTTCCGGCCCTGCTCCCAGCCACAGACCCACCCCCAGCTGCAGCCCTGGCCCCAGCCACGGCTCCCAACCTCTGCTGGGCAGGAGGGACGGGAGGGGGCATGAGATAAAAAGTTTGGGGACCACTGGGTTAGTGCAATTCACCGTGTCACCCTATTAACTAAGGACACTTCTGAATACTACCATAAGCAGTTGCTCTTACTGCCATAGCGCCCACCAGCATCAGGTCATAGTGTTACAGCAAATTTCCCCTTCAGCACCAGCGTGGTGGCTACCTTCTTGGCCCCAGGATGGTTTGTTTCTATCCAAGTCTTCCATGGCCTGGCTCTCCACTCAGGTCACTTAAAAGTCCAAAGCCCTCTGCATAACAGAGCAGCTGCCCCAGAGGAATGCTTTGATTTTAAGAGCAATTCTGTGAAACTAATAGGGATGGTCAAAAATATTCTTCTTAGGAAATTTTAAAAATATACTTTGTTTGTTTCATTGAAATGTCCCCTGAATTTTTAGTGTCTTTTAATTTAAAAAAAAAAAAAACATTTTCAGTTTTCTAAAAAACCAAGTTTGGTTAACATTTTTGGTTTTCAGAAACTTTTTTGCTAAAAACATTCAGGTTTTTGGTAAAACTATTCAGGTTTTGGCTTCTTCCAAACAGCAGAAAATGTCATCAAGACTGAAGTTTTTCCTGTGAAAATGTTCAGCTTTGACAAAAAGCCACATTTTATTACGTTTCAACGGAAAAATGTCAACCAGCTCTGGAAACAAAAGCTGTGAACAGCAGGTAGGTTAGGATTAGGATGAAGCTAAATTCAATGGACTTATTTTTAGTTTCTCGTATTTCAAAGTGAGGCAGTGATCCAGGTGCCATGATGCCAGGTCTGGAAGCCTATCAATCTTATTCCTTTTGGACCTCTCATGAAAACAGGCTTTTCTCTGCAAGAGTGCCTCTCTTTTGGAGGGACCAGAAGTACCAGAAGAACAGCCTCTCTTGGGACGTATCAGCATCAGCCCCAAATAAAACCACAAAGTACAGAGGGATTTGAAAATTCAAGCCTCCCCCTCCTGCCCCCAAAAAAGATTTTTTTTCAAAGTTCCAAAAAAGATTCCGGTGCAATTTTAGATCATTTAAAAAAAAACTTGTTTACTCATTACATTGAATCTAAAAGGGCAACCCCTCTCCCCATTCCTCAGCGCTATTCTTGGCCGCTTAGCACTTTGAGCAGGGAGGACAGTTTATCAGGGCAGATACAATTAATGTTCCCGCTTTCGCTGTATTTCTGGACTCAAGGGACAAATCAGGAAACTTTATGTCAGCAGGAATGTGAACAATAAAGGCAACGTTGGTCGCATGTTAGAAAACTGTTTTGCTCCCTTTTTATTTTTTTGCCCAGCAGTATGATGTGTTAACAATTTTGGTGGTTTAACAGTTCACACTTCCAGCACGTTTAGTCATTGGCACATGGGGTTTTTATGCCTTTAACAGTTTTCTTCATTAAAGTGGGTTCCACGGTGTCTTAAAAATTGTTTTCCTTAGACTGCGTGTTTGTTATTTTATATGGTGCAGTTGAAAAGCAGCCCAACATCTCGGCCTTGGAAAATGCACACTGCAGAGATGAACCCAGAAAAGGCAGCAGGATTAGCAAAAAACCAAACCCATATTCTGTTAAGAACTGCTGATTGTACTTTGAAGTTTTCTGTTCCAATTGCTAGGAGCTTCATAATGTTCTGACCTTGGGAAAACTAACAGCAAATATAAGTGCTGCAAGAGAAACCCCCTTTCTCCAAGATTTTTTGAAATGGCTTTCATCCCCCTCACAGTCCCCTAAAACTCCCTGAAAGGAACAGTGCTGGCATTTTATTTTTGAGGAGATTGCAGGGGGTGGACACGGAAGGGAGAAGGAGGTAGTTATTTCTGTAGAATGGGGTCTGGTTCTTGTCGGCACAAGAGACACCCACGTGTTTTCACAGCAACCCCAGCACAGGGACCTTTTGGAGCCGATCTCAATTCCTGTTTGCCAAACTACACTTTCAAGAGGTGTCAGGTATCGAGAACCTGTTCCAAATGCCAAGCCAAGCAATGAAGTAAAAAAAAAAAAAAAAAAAGAAGAAGAAGTGGGGGGAGGGAAGGAAGAGAGGGGTTGGGGAAAATATTCCTTCGAGAAGAAAAAGGTAGTTGTTCCAACTTGGCTGGTTCTTTTTAAAATAATTAGTTAAGCAGTGTATAAAAACAGGTAAGTCTGTTCTGTATTGCTCAGGGACTTGGCAGGCCCCTTTCCTTCTCCACGTTAGTGGAATTTTTGTGAACCACTAGTTCACAGGACAAGGGAAGGGAATTGTATCACTATGACCTAAGGCAACCCAACTTGTAAGGTTAACCATAATTTTTTAAACTAACATGACCTCTGTTAACCCTTCCACTCCAATCTTTTTTTTTTTAAGAGAGAAACATGTTTACAAAACCTCTAGAAAGAAAAAAAAGCAACAAAACCTGGTAGTCTTCCCCCCACACACACACTTCTTTTTCCTCTGTGAGTGCATCGATAACCAGTGTTTACGGGGTCTCGGTGCACTAGGTCTAAGGACTTGGCTTTCCAATGAGTCATGGAATCATAAAATTAAGCCATGCTGGGAAGCCAAAAGAATTCTGTTTAAAGTGTGCATTTGGAGGTTTACAGGAATTTTCACGTCTGGCTGTCTGAGTCGCATGTTCTCATAGTCAACATGATACCTCCTTTTTTTAATGATATTGTTGGACTGCTTTATTTTATTTCACTTACTCATCCCTCTCTCCTTGTTCTGCAAAAGAACTCAGGCCATTTCCTTCAGCCGGGAAGCAAGGTCGAGCTGCCTTTAAGCCCCCCCTCGCCCATGACCATATCTGAAATCCAGCCACTGAAGCCAATACCAGCACTACGGTGGCCAGCTGGAAGCAGTGAAGAGTTATGATATATGCAGTAGTCAGCTCCCCTGTCAAAGCTTGGATGACAAATGCACCCTAACCAAAATGTGTCAAGCTCCGAGACACCCGAGTCTGCCTCAGAACTTAAGTAGCCATTTGTGATCTAAACAAACCCATTGGATCAAAAACAGACAGCTGTCAGCCATGTAGCACAGATTTTCCCTGATAGCCTATAACTACCTATTTTCATTTGAGATTACTCTGGGACATAATCTGGGCACTTTGTGTGTATATGTAGGAATAGTTGGACTTGAACTCATCTTGGATTGTGCCATTGTCATTTGAAGAATTGTTGTCTAGTCTCTGGGAGCTGTGCTGATTTAACCCAGCTGAGGATCAGGATGCCAGAATTTACCTAGGACTTTAATGTCATAATAATTTGGCAGTTCTTAATACATTCATTCCTTGAAGGGATACTTCCACTATATATATATATAGAGAGAGAGACATACCTATCTCATAGAACTGGAAGGGACCTTGAAAGATCATTAAGTCCAGTCCCCTCCCTTCACTGGCAGGACCCAGTACTGTCCCTGACAGGTTTTTTGTTTTGGTGCCCCTGATCCCTAAATGGCCCCCCTCAAGGATTGAACTCACAACTCTGGGTTTAGCAGGCCAATGCTCAAACCACTGAGCTATCCCTCCACCCAAATAAAATACAATCTTTAAATATATGGAGACATACCTATCTCACAGAACTGGAAGGAACCCTGAAAGGTCCTTGAGTCCAGCCTGCTGCCTTCACTAGCAGGATCAAGTACTGATTTTGCCCCAGATCTCTAAGTGGCCCTTTCAAGGGATAGAACTCACAATCCTGGGTTTAGCAGGCCAATGCTCAAACCACCGAGCTATCCCTCTGGCCAGGAAACTATGACATTAAAGAGGACTGAAGGTAAAAATATAAAAGTATTAAAGGTAAAATCAGGGAGCCAGATCCTCTGCTGGTGCAAACTGGCATAGCTTCAAGACATTTTCTTAGATATCTAGGCACTAATTACCTTTCAAGTGATGTCTGGCACAGCCTTCTAGTTTAGGATCAGTTCCAGTCCAACTATTTTTTTTATATACTGTGACAAGGTGTACTGGGCCCTTCCAGGCCTCCTGCTGGATGTATCACAGTCCTACCACAGTCTACCCCAGAAAGTGGGTCCTCCAGGCCTGCCTAGAAAAGCTGCAGGGAAACAACTAATCAGAGCGCAGCAGGCTCAGTTCAAAGGAGCTGCAGGGCCTGAGCAGATCAATTCCTGGCTAGGTCCAGAAGGGATAAGACAAAGGAACTCTCCAGGCAAGGAGGCCTGGGAGAGACCCTGTGCAAACAGGGAACAGACTGAGAATCCAAGGACTGTAACCCAAAGGTGATGGAACCAAGAGGGAAGCAACCCAGGGAATGTAGCAGCAGCAACTATTAAAGGAAGTGGCACGTGGCTGCTATTCGTAGGGTGTAACTCTCACCTGGGTACTCCTCTGATGCTGGCCCACCGTGGGCAAATCTGGCCCACTAGGGTACATTAGAGTGGTCTGAATGCATTTCTCTGCTAGTCCAAGTGAACCTTTGCAGTGGATCCTGATCACTATGTTGGATGGTCTTGTGGAGCAGTTCAAGCTGTATTTGTTCCTAATGCTCCTTTCCATTTGCATGTCATAATTTTATTTTATGGGCCACATGCCTCTGACTTAATCATTTGTTCCCTGAAATAAAACAAAACAAAACAAAACAAAGAAGTTACAGATTTTGTTCAGTTATAGAAACATGAGGAACAGAAACTGCTGATGGTGAAAACTAACATCAACCCATGCACCGGCTCCCAAGGATGGTTCCTCTAGAGGTACGTCACTAAAGGCTGGTGGGTGTGTGTGAGAGAGAGAGTTTCATTCTTGCTCATGTTTGTGTTTCTCATAGGAAAATACCCTGTTGCAGCTTTCACCAAATATACAGCAGCCCTAAGTTCAAAGAAACCACTGTCTGGTTCTGCAATACTTGTTCAAAATTGGAGAGAAAAGACCAAATCTCCAACCAATTTTCCAATCCCTCCAAAACAAGTTTAGGAGACTCAGATAAAACAGGCCCCAGATCTCAACACCCCTGATTTTGGAAAACAAAACACCAACTGATGAGCTTTGCCCATCTCCACCCAAACTATTTTTATTATTTAACGTTAATATTGCAGTTGGGACTCCATTGTGCTAGGCACTGTACCATGGTCACATTAGAACCTCTGTTTAAGATGTCCATGTGACAGGGAGCAGGAGTACTACCTAGCCCTGGTGAACAAAGAGTTAACTGCAGCTCACCTTCCTCCTCCCTTTGCACAGAGGAAATATTACAAGGCTTGCTGCTTGGGGGAAGCAATGATGGGGGAAGAGTGTCTTTGGGCAGGTAGGACTCCATGCCCAGACTGAGGAGTATTATAAACACTTACCCAGAAGGAAGTGAACTTGCTGACTGCAATTATGCCTTTTCTTTTCTGCTGAGTCATTCCACCACCTATCAGGATGTTAATTCTAGGTGGCTGTGGCTGGGGCAGGGCTGGATCCAGGGTTTTTGCTGCCCCAAGCGGCAGGAAAAAACAAACAAACAAAAAAAGCTGCGATCGGCGGCAGCGCCACCTTCTTCTTCGGCGGCAATTCGGTGGCAGGTCCTTCCTTCCGAGAGGGACCGGCCGCCGAATTGCCAAGACTGGCTCCTTCAACTCTGGCCCCTCCAGGCTGTCCTTGTCCCAATCTGCCTCCCCTCCTCAGCTCCATCTCCCAGTCCCTCACCTCCTCTTCCCGATCTAAACCCTCCCAACCCCCTCGGGCTTCTTGTCCTATTCCCCTCTCCAGCTTCAGTTCAGTCCTCCACACCTACCACAGGCTTTCTGTAACAAACTCCCTCCCAGCCCCCCAACCTTTTGTCTCAGTCTCCTTCCTTACCACTATAGGCCAACTCCTCACCCATTTGCATTTGAGTCAAGCTGCCATTTCCTTCTCCTCCATGCTGTCTGGGCAACAGCCGGGGCAGTACTAACAGCCCACGAGAGACTCAGTTCCTGTGCTTAGCACCACAGTGGGAGGAACAATGTCAGGGAAAACCTTGCTCAGCCCCTGCAACCCTGAGCTAAAGCATGCTCAGTGCAGATGGACTCTTTGGAAAATTCAGCTGCCAAGCCCCAATGTGTCTCTACTGAGCATGTGCACACTAAGATTTTGTTTTCAGTGGCTGTTAACTTGGCAAGATTTGGATGGATTTTCATAGGGATGGTTAAGGGCACCAAGACAAATTGCCCCTCACTACGTCCCCCACCTCCACCAACTAGAACTTCTCAACAAAGTCATACGAATTTTTTAACATGGGCAAAATGATGTTGGTTTCCCCACCCCTTACTTTGTTCCAGGAAACGAATGATCCATTTTGACTGAAATTTTCAAATAAAATCCAGGCTCAAACCAACACCCAAAATGGAAAAGGTCATGCCAAATGCTTAAAAAAAGTTATTAGCAACTGAAAAAACCCAATGGGTGCCATGCTTCACTGCTGTGAGGTGATGACTTGCCTCCTGGCCAGAAAGGACAGAGCTAGGGTGATGAGCTGCTGGTCACTTGGGCCTTAAAAGTAGACTGAGGGAGCTCAGTAGGGAGGAGACAGCAGAGAAGATAGGACTCTCCTACAGGAACAAACCCTCTGGAGAAGGACAAGTGCCTGTGGGGGGATCCCTGAGCCAGGGCCTAGAAGGAGCAGGTAGATTTCTAGGGGAAGATGCTGAAGTGCCTGGAGAAGGGAGGCAATGGAGAAAAACCTGCCTCACCAGAAGCAATAAAGAGGAACTCTTCAAGAGCGGGTTAGTTTCCTGGGCAGAGCCTGAGGTAATGCCAGTAAGAGCACTTCAATGGAGCCTGAGTGGGGTGGAAGACTTATTAGCTTATTTGGACTTTCAGTTAGAGCTTTTTGTTACCCCAGAAGGGATTTTGAACTTTGTGTCTTGGCTAGAGGGCTAAGCCATGGAACACCCCTGAGAGGCAGATGGCCTACAGGAGGTACTGGAGCAGAGGATACCAATGACATTACACCCTGATGTAAGGGGTGATCTAGTGCTGAGTGCACCCCATAACAATGGCCTTAATGTTACCGGACACTTTCCATTTTATTAACAATAGACATCCCGACTTGTGCTTCCTATAATGCCACTTCTAATTGAGATTAATGAAGTCTTTCATCACGGAGGTTGCCAGAGAATAATTATTATTAATTTCCAATTGGATAGCTATCCACTGAAACTACAAAGGTTGAGGTCAACTAGGAAGGCCTTGTGGTTATGGCACTGGAGATCGGTGTTCAATTCCTATTTCTGCGACAGAGTCCCTATGAGACCTTATGTAAATCAATTAATCTCTGTTCCCTAGTTTTCCACCTGGAAATGGGGTTTAAAATGACTCCTTTTTTCCACTTTTTGTCTGTCTTGTCTATTTAGTTTGTAAGTTCTTTGTAGCAGAATTGATCTGTTACCACATGTGTACAGGGACTAGCACAAAAGGCCTCTGATCTTGGCTGGGGATATCAAGATGCTGTTGTAATGCAAATAAAAATCCTGCCCCCACAGAAGTCAATGTCAGCAGCTGGCCCATCATGAGGGCTAATAAAAATTAATTCCTGCTTCCTCAGAATGTAATGTCAATAATTTAAATCCATCCAAGAGAGGATACTAAACACCACCAACAGTTAGCAAAATTGAACAGCCCCAGCTCGGAGTCGGGAGAAGCAGGGAAATAAATCTGCATACCAGCCAAAGTGATTTCTCTGAATGAACTTGAGCCCAACAGTAGCATATAGGCACAAGCATAAGACCAAAACCAGCATTGTGTTGGAATCCACAGCTCATCTGGACAGTATTAGAGAAACACTCATTGAACATTTTGTGAGTGACATGTTGGAAAAGAATTGAACAAATTTACAGCAGTGTGGGAATGTCCCAAACACAGTAGCTCTGAAAATAATAGAATAAGAAGGAACACGTAGTCCATTGGGTCAAATCAAGTACTACTGACAGCAATACAAATGGCGGTAGTGACTGGTCCACTATCTCTGGATATCTATACGGTATGTGAAAACCCGCGGCTGGCCCTGAGCAGAGCTGTGAGTACTATGCAACTCCAAACCCAAATGATATTTCTCATCGATCTCACTATTTCAGGGGAGATTTTTCAGCAGTGGCTCTACCACATCTTTGGTCACCTCCAACCAGAACACTGTATAACTCATTGAAAGGTGGGTGAGGTTTACCATGGGAAAAATAAAACAACTTCTGAATAGGATGCGTGAGGGGGAAAGGTAAGAGTTAACAATAAAAATGTAGAAGGTAGCACATATCACCTATCAGTGAAATAGGGACTCATACCATGGTAATAGCTGCAGTATAAAAATCTAGATAGCCAGAAATATCCAATGTCTATGACACATCAATGGCTCAACTTTCATTTACACACACTCTCTCTCTCTCTCAATTAGTATCATCAAGACATATAGACCAGATCCTAGTAACTCCACTGAAATGGGTGAAGCAGTATTGATCTGCAGCAACTGAGGATCTGGCCCATAGGCATTGATATAGATACAGGAGATACATCTCCATTGTTCCTCCAACAGCAACAGTAGGTTTAGGGGTGAGGTTTAGATAGTTGACTTCAGCACACACAGCATATTAACTCTCATTGTGCTTTACATTTTTAAAACACTCTACCAACATTAACTCATGAATTTCTACCACATCCTTGTGAGGAAGGTAGGTAAGAATTATTGTCCTCATTTTGGAGATGACAGTATAGATGCCAAACTAATGGTCCGTGTTAGTGGGAATGACTCAACTGAAGTCAATAGGCACTCTGTTAACATGGTGATGAGCTTGGTATAAATACTCAAGTTAGATAGATGAAGACACTTGTAGTAACTTCAGCTCATAGAGGTAAAAGGATCTTCCCAAGGTCAAACAAGGAATTTGTGGCGGAGATGGGGTTTCAGGCCTCCAACTCTAGGCTCAGCCCAATAGAGAGCGTTATTGCTCAGGTTAATTGGTAAGCACCCCCTTGATTTTTACAGAATCAAGCCAAATGAAGAGAGTCAAAGGCGCCCTGATATTTGCAGGCAGTATTTTCTTAGCAAGTTGCCCATGAGACGCTCACAATGATCCAATAAAGCCTCTTTCTCAGGATCTGATTTTCCTCTCGCTTACACCAGTCTGACTTCAACTGAATTACTCCTGGTTTTCGCCAGAGTGTGAGACAGAATTTGGCCCTAACGAGTACTATGTTGGGAGCATAAGCTCCCAATACTTCTGTTAGTCTTAAAGGTGCCACAGGACCCTCTGTTGCTTTTTACAGATTCAGACTAACACGGCTACCCCTCTGATACTTGAGTACTATGCTGTTATTAAGCTTGTTTTGTTTAACACCAGACAAAAGGATTTGGATATTAAGGCCAAGAGCTTAGCAGGATTTCTTTTTAAATGATTGGACAGTTAAATGGATAACAAGGAAATCCAGGGTTATTATACTAAGGATTAAAAGCAAAAGGTTTTTTTTTTCCAAGGGATATAAATCCTCCTGCTTCAGCCCATAGCTCAACCTGTGACTAATGTAAATAACATCACAGGGGTCTGGAAGAAGTTTTCCTCCTGGGCAAGTTATACAGTAACTGCCTACAGCAGGTGTCTCACACCTTCCTTGGAAGCTCCTGGGAGCAGCTGCTGGCATAGACAAGATACATAATGGACCATGAGGCTCTGAGCTGGTACCTATGTTACTATGCCATGTTTTAGGACCAGGATCCCGAAGGGAGTCTTTTAGCCATTGGAAATTCTCAGCTCTGCAATGCAATGCACATTACTTGCTTCTAACCTAGAAAGTCACAAAATATCAGACATTAATGTTGCAACATTTTTTACATGTAGAAAACCTAATTTAGCTTTATTTTTTAATGTATTAACTATCCTACCCCCCACCCCCCTTCTCTGAGCTCTTTCCAATTGGACTAATGGTACAGAAGGAACCAAGTTGTACAAGTGAAGGGTTTTAAACTATAGTTCCCATGAGACTCTCATAGAGTTCAAAATAAATTTTCTGTTCTATAGCAAATCTGTAAGGCATCTTCAATGGATGCCCGGATGACTTTCTGGAAGATATGCTTTAGTTATTGGGCTCAATACTGGAATTCTATGGCCTGTGTTATACAGGAGATCAGACAAGATGATCTAATGGGCCCTGCTGGCCCTAAAAATCTATGACTCTATATAAAACCTGATCTAAAGCCCACTGAAATTGATGGGAGAATTTTCATTGGCTTTCACAGTCTTTGATCAGGCCCACTGAGAATACCTTATGTTCTGAGGTGGGGAAAAAGAAGATTTTCCTGGGCTTTGTTTGGGATAACTAGTAGCGCCACCAGGTTTTCTGCCGCCCTAGGCGGTGGAAGGTCCGGCCCCGAAATGCCGCCCCCCACAGAGGCGGCGGAAGGTCCCGCTGCCAAAATACCACCGTGGTCGCCGCCCCCCAAATTGTAGTGCCCTACGCGACCGCCTAGGTCGCCTAATGGGTTGCACTGGCCCTGGGGATAACCTGCCTAATTCTCTTGTGGCTTCACTGCAGCTCAGTAATTCAGCCATTGCAAGCCCATGCCAATAAAACCATTACAAATGCTTCACAACATAATATAGAGACAAGGAGGGTGAGGTAATAGCTTTTATTGGACCAACCTCTATTATCTCACCCACCTTGTCTTTCTAATAATCTGAGACCCACCTGGCTGCAACAACACTGCAAAAACATCACAATGTAATGTAATCCCTCTCTCCCTCACCTGGACAATAAAGATACACCACAGAGAGGTACACTGAATCATTTCACCCACCAGGGAAATGCAGCTATCTCTGGGCTTAACACTGAACAACACCAGCACATTGCAGCTGGATGACATTTTTTCCAAATTTTGAAATTTCAATTCTTTTTTCACAAATACATTTTCAGCAAAACTATTATTTTTCAATCAACTCCATTTAGAACACAGAGTGGTAGAAAATACACTGTTCCACTGAAACTGCATGTGATCACGCCCAAAGATCTTCCAGGACCACAAGTGTACAAGACCTCAATTTTGCATTTTATTGGAAAGATGGCACCATGCTCCCATAAAACCACTCTAGGATATTGGTTCAAGTACTGAGTTGCAGGGAGGAGATTTAGTCTTTGTCTACACACTAGCACTTATGTCAGTAAAACTTTTGTTGGTTGGTGTGTGAAAAAAACATCCCCCCTGACCAACAAGTTTCACCGACAAAAGTGCCAGTGTGGACAGCACTATGTTGGCAGGAGATGCCCTCCTGTCGACATAGCTACTGCCACTCATTAGGGGTGGTTTAATTATGCCAGCAGGAGACCTCTCTCCTGCCAGCACAGAGCGGCTACACTGCTGCAGCTGTGCTGCTGTGAAGTCCATAGTGTAGATATAGCCTTCCTTACCAAATTATCAGTGCAACTTCTAACAGCACCTTGGATTTAGCAGGGTTTCTTATTCAAGTAGTGACCAGGCCCTACCTGGCTTTGCTTGTAGGAAGCAATCACAGTCTGGGGCAGACAATCAGAAGAGGTAACCATCTAGGGACTTTTCATGGGTCTTCCTCTCTAAGATTCACATGAGCAATTATTTATTTTAAGATGAATCATTTCAAGTTTTTACAGCGAATAACACTTAAAAATATTTTGTTTCCACTTAGCAGTGAAGTCAGCCACTTACCATTATTAAATGTCACGCTGTGTTATTCCCCCTTTTGGGTGATGATCTCAGTAGAATCCGCTGTGAATTCAGCATTACACCCAATGATCTTAAATAGCTGCTATTGGTGTCTCATGTCTGCGAGATCCCGGATTACCAGCTGCAGTTGTAAGTCTGTGCTAGTTTGACTTGTCCTCTCTGGCTGATTCCAGCCTTGTGGTTTACGGGTTGCCTTTGTGGTTTACTAAAGGTCAGGCCCTGGATGACTCTAAATTTTCTTAAGTGGAATTCAAACACCACAGAAGAGTATATGTTCAAAGCCGTTGTCTGGGTGGTATGGATTCAGATTTGATTATGTATCCCCAGGATAGTTGTTTCCCTTGTTCTTATGGGGCAATAACTAGTCATAGGGGTGTGTCTCTCTATCTCTGTCTCTGCAGTGGCCTCAAGAATGTTTTGTTTAGAGTCCAATAATGTGCCTTAAACTCTCAGGGCCGTGTTAAACCTTGAACTGCCTTTTCAAGTAACCAGCGTCCCCTGAGGCTGATGCCAAGATGCTGATCCCTACCTTTGGCATTATTCAGCTCCTGTAATTCTCACCCTCTTTTTACTGGCTTGCCAGCAGAGACTTTGGCTCAGCCGTAATTCAAAATTGTGAACAGATGAGTAGATTACATACTTGAACGGCAGTCAATCATTACATCATCCTTGTACTGAAAATCGCAGCGTCGGCTCTCCATATGACTTCACGTCCACTTTAGGGTTTGGCTCCAGAGCTACCGGTCTTACTCACTTGCTCCATCTTACCTAAAGGGGCTGCTTGTGCCTCTTAGACATCACATCCTCAGGCTCTGAGATCAGTCATGCCGATTTATTGATCATTCCAACGTTCTGACTGAAGACAGAGGGTGTTGAAGCTCTTGGCTCCTTCGATCCTATTTTGCGGAAACCCCTTCAGCCCTCATCCAAAGGGGGTGGGGGCGGAACATAAATTTGTTAACCTTTTCAAACACAGATAGAAACATTTTCTTTAAAGTAAAAGCAGCTTGACCTCAACAAGGGGAGACTATCAGTTTTTCTCTTTCAATTGTGGAGCTCTGTAGGGTATAATCGTTGTATAAATAAATAATTTTCCTGTCAGGATAATCCATGTTGTGCCTGGCCAATTGGTTTCTTCAGGGTGCAAAGATACTACGGTGATAGGCACCAATATAACAACCTAGACAGACAAAGCTGACCTACTCAATTAACTGTGGCTCCCACTGGAGTGGCTACCGTTGCTCTTTGTTTATCCTGTACAGCCAGGAGTGGAATTTAGGTTCTTAGGTCTTCATTTATGCCAAATCCTGACAGCTTAGGGGTACCTTAATGTGGAAGTAATTTACTGTGGTGTAAAGGGGCCTTAGTGTAACTAATAATTCAGGCCTTGTAGTCTTTCCAAAGTTGAGGACTGCCACAACAAATGACATTCCCCACCCTTAACTAAGCCAATGTGGACTGCTAGAAGGACTCTTTATATATCTTTTGGTTCTGCAATGGCCATAGTTTTGGCCTATTATTCTCTTGGGTCCTTTTTGCCCTGTGAATATTATTTGTTTGAGGCCTGATGTATGGTGAGCAACACATTTAGTCTCTATGATCACAAAGCTACTCAGAGCTCTCTCTTGAGCAAGGTAAAAATGACTTATTGGACTGGCGATGGGATACAGAGCCTTTCGCCTCAGTCACTGGTTCAGATCCAGCCCAGATGAAGAATGATGGAAAATTGTTGCTATCTTATAGCTGTTTGACTTGTGTGATATACTATGAGTTGGTGGCCTCAGCCAAGTCCCAAAACGAGAGGTGTCTACATCACAAAAGCCAGCATTCGTGACTAATCAGCACTCCCGTTGGCTGTCTCACCAGATAGGTCAAGGCCTGAATAAGCAGCCATGACAACAGAGCTACCTCCTCTGTCCTAGAAGGTGAGTCACGTTAGTTCAGCTCAGTCTCTCACTCCAGCTACTCACACAAGCACTCAACCCTAAAGCTAAAGAAAAGAAAACCAACCAAACATGGAAGTTAATGCAGTGACAGAACCATCTCAGACCATCTCCCACCCTGTGCCTTATAAGAGACACCTCTTTGGAGATAGTCTGTACTGCATGCAGGATTTTCTCTTAAGACAACAGGATGTGAAAGTGTTCTTCCACATGCCTGAAAATTAGGGAAAGGACTTGATGTACCTGAGAGCGTTTGATTGCTGATAGCAAGTCAAGCCAAGAATGGAAAGTCTATTGTGCAATTATCTGGTTGTAGTGGTGTGTGGTGTTTTTTTCATATGCCAGAGATAAAGGGAGGAGTCTGGGTGTGCGTAGCATATGGGAAGAGGATTATAGGGGTAGCAGCAACAAATTACAATTGCTTTTGCTACCATGAGCCATTGCAGTTAGCGTACTTTCTCATCATCAGCGCTCGTTTACTGGTTCTTTTAAACCACATAAAGTTCAAGTTTCTTCTCCTCACTTCTAAGTTCCTTCACAACTCTGTCTCCCCCTACTTATACATACAGTAGGTCCTACTGTAAATACTTTAATAATATAATTATTAAAATAAAACTCACACATATATTCAGGACTGGCAGAAGCTATGGCTTCCATTTTAGACTCTAGACATGCTTCGATACAAAGCTGTGCTTAATGCCACCCTGCCTTTCAATGGCAAAAGGAATTAGGCTGTCCCAGTTAATCCACAGAAAGGCCAGTTTGAAAATTAATTCCTCAGTGCTCCTTGCGGGTCCTCAATGTGAAGCTCAGCATGCCCAGATGTATCCCTATTCGTTCCTACTCCTCAGATGGCCAGAGAAATCTCTTCCTTGTCATGTGTAATGAAGGGCAGGCAGGAGACAGGATTTTTGACATGTTTACATATCATCCAAAACAAAGCCATTACCCAAAAACTGGGGATGCATTTAAATGTATTAAAGCTACCAGCAAAATCCCAAATTTTTACACTTCAACACTTCATTCCATGTCTTCTGCACAGGCACCTCGCCACAAACCATGGCAGTCCCAGTAGTTTGGTGTCCAGATGTTCCCATTCTTGGATTCTGCACTGCAGCATGGCTTATCCATGATCTGATTCCTCCAAAACAAATTAACTCAGATGATGGGGTGACTCGAATACATTTCTCCATTATGAGGAGGCTATTAAAAAACTGCTCTGGACCTGGTCAAAGTATCCTGAACCTTTTGTTCCTGCCTCATGCACCCTCTTTTTTAAATTCTCCAGCTGTCTGGTAATCCAGTGTCATCAACATCTTTTTTGCTTATTATTCCCTAATCCACTCACATATTATTCACATTTCAGTTTCTAAAATACAGATTTTAGAAGTGATTTGATTTGGCTTGAAATGGTGACATGCTTACACATTTATAAGAAATTTATTAAAACATGGGGGGTGGGAGAATATGCTATCCTTTTCTTCCCTTCACTTCATATGCTGGAAATTAAGAAAAGGGAATTGCTGGTCATGTTGGAACCACAATGGCAAAATGTGATTGCCACATTTTTTCCTAGGAAGGAAAAAAAAGATAGTTCATTCTCAGACTCATAGGACTGGAAGGGACCTTGAGAGGGTCACGGAGTGTGGGGGAACTCAGGGCCCTGCACCCCCGGCTTCCTGCGATTCACCATGACTCTCAGCCAGCCAGTAAAGCAGAAGGTTTATTTAGATGACAGGAATACAGTCCTAGACAGGTCTTGCAGGCACAAACAACAGGACCCCCCTCAGTTAGGTCCATCTTGGGGTCCCAGGGCATCCCAGCCCCCCTTGGGAGGTCAGAGCCATCTCTGCCTCCCAGCCATCTCACCAGCCAGCTTCCAACACTCTGCCTTCAGCGACCCCTCCCACAGCCTTTGTTCAGTTTCCCGGGCCAAGGTGTCACCTGGCCTCCAACCCCTTCCTGGGTTCTCATGTTACATGCTCAGGTATTCTCCTTCGGGCAGTCTCCCATCCCCCAATGCAGACTATCCTAGCCACATTCCCCTGTCAGCATTCACAGACCACAGTAAGAACAGTCCCAGTTCGTCACAAGAGGTCATCTAGTCCAGTCCTCTGCACTCATGGCAGGGCTAAGTATTATCCAAACCATCCCTGACAGGTGTTTGTCTAACCTGCTCTTAAAAATCTCCAGTGATGGAGATTCCACAACCTCCTTAGGCAATTTATTCCAGTGCTTAACCAGCCTGACAGTTAGGAAGTTTTTCCTAATGTCCAACCTAAAACGTCCTTGATGCAATTTAAGCCCATTGCTTCTTGTTCTAGCCTCAGAAGTTAAAGAGAACAATTTTTTCCCTACTCCTTGTAACAACCTTTTATGTACTTGAAAACTCTTATGTCCCCACTGTGTCTTCTCTTCTCCAGACTAAACAAACAAACAAGATTTTTCTCAATCTTCCTTCATAGATCATGTTTTCTAGACCTTTAATCATTTCTGTTGCTCTTCTCTGGACTTTCTCCAATTTGTCCACATCTTTCCTGAAATGTGGCACCCAGAACTGGACACAATACTCCAGTTGAGGCCTAATCAGCACAGAGTAACGCAGAAGAATTACTTCTCGTGTCTTGTTTACAGCACTCTTGCTAATACTTCCTAGAATGATGTTTGCTTTTTTTATAACAGCGTTACACTGTTGACTTACAATTAGCTTGTGATCCACTATGACCCCCAGGTCCCTTTCTGCAGTTCTCTTTCCTAGGCAGTCATTTCCCATTTTGTATGTGTGCAACTGATTGTTCCTTCCTAAGTGGAGTACTTTGCATTTGTCCTTAGTGATTTCATCCTATTTACTTCGGACCATTTCTCCAGCTTGTCCAGATCATTTTGAATTTTAATCCTGTCCTCCAAAGTACTTGCAACTCCTCCTAGCTTTGTATCGTCCTCAGACTTTACAAGTGTACTCTCTATCTAAATCATTGATGAAGATATTGAACAGAACCAGTGCGGGACCCCACTTGATATGCCCTTTCATCTTGAGTGTGAACCACTGATAACTACTCTTTGGGAATGGTTTTCCAACCAGTTTTGCACCCACCTTATAGTAGCTCCATCTAGGCTGAATTTCCCTAGTTTGTTTATGAGAAGGTCATGCAAGACAGTATCAAAAGCATAACTAAAGTCAAGATATACCACATCTACCACTCCCCTCCTACCCCCCATCCACAAGGCTTATTTCCCTGTCAAAGAAAGCTATTTGGTTGGTTTGACACAATTTGTTCTTGACAAATCCATGCTGACTGTTACTTATCTTATTATCTTCTAGGTCAGCGTTTCTCAAACTGGGGTCTGCAGACCCCTGGTTGCCCCTGAGGGTATTCCAGGGGGTCCTTGGGCCCCGCTGATCAACTCTTCCCCTCCCTCTATCTCCCGGAGGCTACTGAAGCCAAACCAGGAGATTTTAGGCGCTAAAAGTCCAGCAGCGCAGTGGGGCTAAGGCAGGCTCCCTACCTGGCCCGTCTCCACGCTGCTCTTGGAAGATAATTGCTGTTCCTTCGAAGATAATGGCTAATGGCTCAGATACCTCCTCAATCAGCAACTTGAGTATTCTAGGATGTACTTCATCAGGCCCTGGTGACTTGAAGACATCTAACTTGTCTAATTTTTAACTTGTTCTTTCCCTATTTTAGCCTCTAATCGTATCTCATTTTCACTGGCATTCACTATGTTAGACATCCAATCACTACTAAACTTCTTGGGTGAAAACTGAAACAAAAAAGTTGTTTAGCATTTCTACCATTTCCACATTTTCTGTTATTGTTTCTCCCTCCTGATTTAGTAACGAGCCTACCCTGTCCTTGGTCTTCCTCTTGCTTCTAATATATTTGTAGAATATTTTCTTGTTACCCGTTATGTCTCTAGCTAGTTTAATCTCATTTTGTGCCTTGGCCTTCCTGATTTTGTCCCTACATACTTGTGTTATTTGTTTATATTCATACTTTGTAATTTGACCTAGTTTCCACTTTTTGTAGGACTCTCTTTTTGATCATTGAAGATCTCCTGGTTAAGCCATGGGGGTCTCTTGCCATACTTCCTATCTTTCCTATGCAGTGGGATAGTTTGCTCTTGTGCCCTTAATAATGTCTCTCTGAAAAACTGCCACCTCTCTTGAACTGTTTTTCCCCTTTGACTTGCTTCCCATGGGATTTTATCTACGAACTCCCTGAATTTACTAAAGTCTGCCTTTCTGAAACCCATTATCTTTATTGTGCTGTTTTCCCTCCTAGAATCACGAACTCTACCATTTCATGATCACTCTCCCCTCAGCTGCCTTCCACTTTCAAATTCTCAACCAGTTCCTCTCTCTTTGTCAAAAGCAAATCTATAACAGCCTCTTCCCTAGTAGCTTTCTCCACTTTTTAAAATAATTTTTTTCCCCAATACATTCCAAGTACTTTTTGGATAATCTGTGCCCTACTGTGTTATTTTCCCAACAGATGTCTCGGTAGTTGAAGTCCCCCATCACCACCACGTCCTGTGCTTTGGATGATTTTGTTAGTTGTATAAAAAAAGTCCCATTTACTTCTTCTTCCGGGTTAGGTGCTCTGTAGTCACCTACCATGACATCACCCTTGTTTTTTACCCCTTTTATTCTTATCCAGAGACTTTCAACAAGTCTGTCTCCTAGTTCCATCTCAATCTCAGTCCAAGTGTGTACATTTTTAATATAAAAGACATCTCCCTTTTCCCTGTGCCTATCCTTCCTGAGCAAGCTGTATCCTTCTATACCAATATTCCAGTCATGCATATTATCCCACCAAGTCTCTGTGATGCCAACTATGTCATAGTTATTGCAGTCAATTGCTCAGAAGTTGTCTTGGCAAAGCCAAATGCTAAAATTGATCTGTGAGCTGCAGTGTTTAAAGATTGTGTTAATGGCTTCATTCACTGTTATTTATGAACACCTCTTCCCATAGCTTTGACACCTGCAAAATCAGTAACAAAAGATGACATTATACAGCTCCTTTGTTCCAATCCTGTGAAGCTTACAGTTAGTCCAGTCTCCAGGCCTATTCATTCTCTGGTGAGATTACTAGCAAGAATGCCAAGTTTTGCCAACTGGAGTGGTAACTTCTGTTATGAGGACACTTACCCAATTGGAAGTATACTGAGACCTCTAATTTCTTTCATATAGGTCACCAAAGAACCATGAGATGGTGATAACTTGTGGTCATGCCCAACTGAGATAGTACTCAAATGGACAACCAAGAGGTTAAAGGAATCTTAAACCAATATCACTGAACCCTAAGGGTATGTCTACACTGCAATAAAACACCCACCCAAGACATATCCTGTGGCACCCAGATGTCAGTACTTCTGAACTGCCTAAGTCTTCAGAATATTTTTGACGAACCTATAGATAATCAGCAGCAAAGCCAGCCCTTCATTCATTCAGAAGTACAGCAGAGTTTTGCAAAATTCAGCATTCTTGTTTCACAGCGTTTTGCATAATAATTTTAAGTATTTCATATTGTGCTTCTCCCATTACTTATCTCCCTGCCCCAACTTTTGCTCTATTTGCAAATTTGACAAAATTATTGTTTCCACATTTGTATATGTTTTTTGGAGCAAAAAACCATCTTATTTCAGGAAATTGCCCACCATGTTACCTTAGAAAAGAGGCAGGGTTTTGCTTCAACTACCAAATGAGTCCTTTTTGCTTAAAATATTTGTGCATCTGTTGCAAAACTCTCCACCAAACATGGGCCCATTTTCAATATTTATAATAAAATGCACATTCTAAGTATCTTACATTTCTGGCCTCCATTTACAAGTTTTTAACAACATGTCTTCTGTGCAACCACTCGATACATAGCTAGGGGGAATTCCTCTTATCCTGCAGCTGTGGAAGAAGGACCCTAGAAATCAAGCAGCGTTGGAGTCTTCTGACTGTTATTTGATATGAAAATCACTCTGTTTTCCTGGCCACTTTCCCTTTCGAGGCACAGAATCCTAATTTCCAGATTTGCTTTTTCAGACACATTGCTATCTGACAATGCCAAATGAATATTTATCATGGCGAATGTTTTATGTCTACGGGGAGATAATTGTAAGTCCTAGGAGAGGTTCACATTCGGCGGAGGAAATCCATAGATCTATCAAGGAGACACAATCTATAGCACAGACAATAAAATTGCAGCTGCTATTCTGTCCACTGTTGTTCAGTTTCTTCTATTAAATATTTTCTCTTCTTGCTGTGGCAGGGGAGCTGGGTAGCAATAAAGCAGAAATGCTCAATCCCGTCTCATTTTTGGTAACTAGTCGGCCTAGACATCTTGGACAGGAATCCATGGGCCACAGGTGTCGACTCCGTGGGTGCTCCAGGGCTGGAGCAGGGAGGCGTGCGCTCGGGGGAGGGGCGGGACTGGATGGGAAGAGGCGGGGCGGAGGATGGAGCAGGGCTGGGAAGAAGCGGGGCGGGGGGGGGCCTTGGGGGAAGGGGTGGAGTGGAGGTGAAGCCTGGGGCAGAGCCAGGGGTTGAGCACCCCCTGGCACTTTGGAAAGTCAGCGCCTGTGCCATGGGTAACTGGTATTTTGACTCTGCCCTCTCTTAAGTACGAATTTGATATAGGCTGCAGTTCAACAAAGCACTTAAGTACATGCTTACATTAGGCTAGCCATATTCGACAAAGCACATGAGCATGTGTTTAACTTCAATGGGAATTAAGCACATGCTTCAGGGTTTTGCTGAACTACTCCTTCCCATTGTGCTCTACAATACAATATGTGTATGAGAGAGAGTGTGATAGGCTGTGCAATGTGTCCAAGCTCATCTAAAATAGCAGACTCCATAAATCTCCAGATTCCTAGAGCTCTCTGTTTTAACCACTAGAGAGTACTGCCTTGTATTCAGCCATGCTTTGTGGTTCTCTCACGCCGGCTGTAGAACATTCACGAGATGACACACCCCCCATATGATTTTAATCACACGGCTATGAAAAATGTGGAGCTGTCAATTTTTGTTTCAATTTAAAGTTGCTTTTGAGAGGGTTTTTTTTTTAAATCCACACAAAGATGGCTTTGAAGACAACATGAAAGCTGAACAGCGAACTCCAACTTTGGTCCAAATAATACAATGAAATAATAAGAATAGACACAGCGTCATACAGCAAGAGAGTGACACTGCCGGCTTCACGCATGAGGGAGCGTGTGCACTAAGTGACGTTTCGTGCAGACGGGAATAACGAGTGAAAGATGAAAATAAAAAAGATTATCACTGGATTCTTATACTTGTTTTATGAACCCCCTGGTGAATGCAAACAGGGGCTAAAGAGACTTTCTTACATAAGTTGACAATTAAAGCTTTGGCAGGCCAAACAGTAGTTTCTAGTCTTTCACCAATAAAGTTTAAAGTTCAAAGCAGATTTTTTTGCACTGTTTTGTCATGTTTCCTCCAGCTGGTAAACATGAGTCAGGAGCAATGCTCGTGCTCTGAGAGCTTAGAAGGGGGGGGCATCAGACTGCAAAGTGACAAGTACTTTCTAAAATAAAGACCTCTCCAAAACCCATACATGTTAAGAGCTTGATTAACATTATTTGACGTTACCTGTAAATACGCTGGCTCTGTCGCTGCAGTTAGTCACAGGGTGAGCAACAAATAGGAACCACAAATGCTCCTTCATTAGTAATGGAGTAAACCAGTTGATGATAATCTGTAGCGCCTTCCATCTAAGGATCTCAAAGCCCTTAGCAGACACTAATGGCTTCGATGGCATGCAAGGGAGTAAGAACCCCACCCCTCTTCCCATACTTGGGCACCCTGACATTGGGGTGAGGAACATAGGAGTGCATGGTGCTACTCACCCTCCGGACAGTAGGGGGGGTAGTGTGCAGATAATGGGGAGAGCACTGGCTCACCGGCTAGAGTAACTAAGCTAGTATGGCAGGGGAGGGTAATAATGTATTGCTGCTATAGGTCCATCATGAAATACAGAGGTGGGAATAACACAGGGATTTTTTGTTTAATCTTTTTTTCCACCTTCACCATAATTATAATAAACATGTCTCATGAGCATCAAGAAAAAAGTGAGCACTTAGGAGGGATATGAAAGAGCGCCAGGTGATGACTTGGTGAATTGGGACTGAGAGGTCCTCCTCCTCTCCCCTCCAAGCAAGAATAAACAGAGACAGGAGTGGGGAAAGAACGTGAATGAATGTCTAAGCTAAAATCACTGGTGGAACAGAGGGAGTGGGGTGATGTCATAAGGAACAGGATAGAAGATGTAGCTTGGGTATGAATTGTGCATCACCTTAAAGATAAGGAATAGAACAGGGCCAGGGCAAACGGTGGATGTGCCAACACTAATGGAGAATGGGGAAAACAGAGAAAGTTTAGGGAGAAATAAGTTCATTCACTAGCCACACCAAGCTTGAATTGTGATGAACCATCTTGGGGAAATTTCAGAGACTAATTGAAATGCTAATGTAACGCTGACAGACCCCAGTTGTGGGCGGGCAGGATCAAACCCGGGATCTCTGGAGCTTAGTGCATGAGCCTCTACCACATGAGCTAAAAGCCAACTGGCTGTTAGCTAGGACTGTAAAGTAGACTCATTAACTCTCTCTCTCTAAGTGGTCTTGGTGCCACTAGATGGGGCAGAAGACCCAGGGCCGGCTCCAGGGTTTTGGCTGCCCCAAGCAGCCAAACACACAAACAAACAAACACCGTGATCGCAATCTGCAGCGGCAATTCGGCGGGAGGTCCTTCGCTCTGAGCATAGAATCATAGAATATCAGGGTTGGAAGGGACCTCAGGAGGTCATCTAGTCCAACCCCCTGCTCAAAGCAGGACCAATTCCCAACTAAATCATCCCAGCCAGGGGTTTGTCAAGCCTGACCTTAAAAACCAGGAGTGAGGGACCGTCCGCCGAATTGCCAGACATGCTGCCCCTCTTCGAAGTGGCCGCCCCAAGCACTTGCTTGGTAAGCTGGTACCTGAAGCCGGCCCTGAGAAGACCCCCACCCAGAAGGTGTGGGGGTTATATACTTCCTCTAGCTGAGGAAGCGCATCCTGAGCTTCAGAGACTTCCCAGTTGAAATCCTGGATGAGCCCCCACTTGTAACGCCAACAGACCCTGGTCATCAGTGGGCAGGATTGAACCGGGGACCTCTAGAGTTTAGTGCAAGAGCTTCTACTGCATGAGCTAAAAGCCAACTGCCTGTTAGCTAAAGCTGTAGAGCAACTCATTAACTCTCTCTCTCTAAGTGGTCTCGGTGCCACTAGATGGGACAGAACATCACACCCCAAAGGTGTGTGGGTTACACTAGAAGACAACTGACTTCCCACAATTTGTAGGGTTCCCCTGTGGGTGAGGGAGGAGAATGCAGTCTGGATTCTGCGGCCTTCTTTTCACTCCGGAAAGCTCTGGACTGCACGCCATTTTAACAAGAGCATAGCAACGAGAGCACCGGCTCTGAGCTCTCCACGGCTATCAGTGAACATAGAGGGCCTATTGGGGATGGGGAGAAATGATGTGCATCAGGAACTACTGGAAGCTAGAGAGAAGATGATGTGAGGGCAGAAGAATGAAGTGTGGTCAGTTTAGGATAGGGCTTAAATTCAGCCACAGCCATCTGGAGCAAAGCTCTGATAAATATTTTCAAACCCAGGTGCACCCTGTGGAGCTGAAGCCCAGAGCCCTGGTTCCTCCCCACAGGGCTAACGCCCCAGGGCACTTCATGCGGGGGGGGGGGGAATGAAGCCCATGAGACCCCCCACCCACCCCGCAGTTGAATCCCAGAGCCCCAAATGGGGAGGGCATGGGGGGGAGGCGCTCTGGAAAATAGCCTCTGAGAATATAAGCCCTGATTTGGGAGGAAAGGCCTCAACATGTGGATAAGCATCCTTATGTTTATAAAGATTTATCCTTTCAAACCAAACCAAACTTCCAGCACTAGGCAGAGTCTTGAGGGCAAAGCTCCCACAGACGTGCGCGCGCTCCCACAACAGAAAGCGCTATTTCCCACTCATCGTTAATCATGGGATTTGAAGAAACTGCTATTTTCTGTTTCAGTTAAAAGACCTAATGAATCACTTAATGCTGAGTTACCGAAGCAGACTGGAAAAACATTGCCAGGACTTCTTAGCCCCAAGCAAGTGTAGAGGGGTGGGTGGGAAGAAACATGCTACAAAATTCACAGAGAGCTTGTGTACCCACCATTTCATCATGTAATACTCAAATATTAACCAGGCACCAAAAAGCTGGTCACTTACTGCCTTCCCCCCCACTATGATCTCTCCAAGAAACATTCAGTGAAGCTGAGCTAAACAGAACCCCTCATTCATTACAGCCCGGTAGGATGCAAACAAGTTCACAACTTGATAATCCCTTTCAGCCCTTATTAAATCAGTAGCACACTGCAGGTGGGGAAGTCAAGCTGGAAAGGAGAGACAGCCCTTTGCACACTTTCAATAAAGTATGGTTTTAGTCACCAAAAAAAATTTCAAGGGCTTTCCCGGCCTGCCTCTTCTCCCGGGAGGCAGATTCCCAACGTCCCGCAGCAGATTACAAGAGCATCATGTTTGCATTATGCGGTGGTGATGATGTGTTTGTTCTTGGCACAGAGGGGCTCTGACTCCGTGGAGCTCTAGCACTGACAGTGGAAATCTTTCAGCTGGATTTGCAGCTTCCCCCTTTGCAATTCAGAGTGAGCGCTCGGCACACAAGGCTCTTTTGTGGCAGTTGGTCTGGGATTTGTTTTCCATCAAATAATGGACTTGCAGCCCTCGGGAGACAAGCCACTTTTCAAACACGAGCCCCCAAACAGAACTTGGATGTTCACTGCAGAAGTTAGAACTAGTCCATGCACCTCAGCCCCAGTTTTTTATGTCCACATTTGTGAGTCAGAGATCTCATTAATGAGCCCAACATCTAGAGCTGTAGGAAACTATCGGCTTTTGGTTAGTTTTACTGGTGGCGTGATTGTCAGAAAGCCATTATTTGTCAAAAAAAGGGTGTTTTTTTTGAAATTTCAACCAACTTTCCTCAGCTCCCATTTAGGCACCAAAATCAGTGGGCAAGAGTCAATCACATTTGAAAAAAAATGGCCTTTATTTAGGTGCCTAAATGGGAAGTGAGCTCTTAAAAATCTGGTCCCCAAAAGCTTGAGATCCAGCTTGCATGAGGTTTGCACTTGCATAGGCAGCCAGCAACCTCATTGCCTGCTGCAGTGTCTTCAGCTTCCTCCCCACCTCTCTAGTCACCCGTTTTCCCTGTGTGTAGGTGTGAGTACCAGGGCCGGTGTTACGGGAGTGGAGTCACTGCTGCTTTGTACCATGAGACTTAGGCACCGACTCCATGAGTGCTCTGGGGCTGGAGCACCCATGGGAGAAAATTGGTGGGTGCTCGGCACCCACTGGCAGCTCCCCACCCCCCCACCCAGCTCACCTCCGCCTCCTCCCCTGAGCGTGCCGCGTGCCTGCTTTTCCCCCCAGCTCCCAGCGCTTGCGCCACAAAACAGCTGTTTCGTGTGGCTGGGAGGGAGGGGGAGGGGAAAACGCAGCGCACTTGGGGAAGAGGCGGGGATTTGGGGAAGGGGTCCAATAGGGGCAGGGAGGGGGCGGAGTTGGGGCGGGGACTTTGGGGAAGAGGTTGGAATGGGGCTGGGGCAGGGGCAGGGAAAGGGTGGAGTCGGGGTGGGGCCAGGGGCACGCGAGCACCCACCAGCGCCGGGGAAAGTTGGCGCCTGTGCCATGAGACTAGATGCAACTCTCCTCTCTCCCTTCTCTGCTCATTCACTTTGGGTCTTCTCCCACAAGAAGACACGTAGAACTGAGGCACACACTGCTGGAAGCAGGGCCAGGGAAAGGAGAGAATCTTAGGGTACATCTACACTCCAATAGAAAACCTGCAGCACAGAGTTTCAGAGCCCGGGTCAATTGACTCGGGCTCATGGGGATCTGGCTGCAGGACTAAATCTTGCAGTGTAGATGTTCAGGCTCCGGGCAGAGCCCAGGCTCTGGGACCGTGTGAGGGTCTCAGAGCACACGCTCCAGTCTGAGCCCATACTACCTGCTAGCCCCACAACAACTCACACGGTCCGGTACGGCATACCAGTAAGAGCTGGTACACAGCCAAACATACCAGCAGGGCCACTGATGGCGGGGTCCAAAAGGGCCAGCTTCCCTGGGGCCCTTTAAATCCCCGCCAGAGCCCCAGGGCTCCCGGCCGCCGGCGCTGCTGTTGCTACCCCGGGGCTCCGGCAGCGATTTAAAGTGCCCGGGGCTCCCAGCTGCCGTTACCATGCCAGCAGCTGGAGCCCCGGACCCTTTAAATCACTGCTGGAGCCCCGGGGTAGCGCTAGACGTGGCGGCAGCTGGGAGCTCTGGGCCTTCAAATCGCCGCCGGAATCCCAGGCTGTGCAGGCCGGGCAGCACTGAAGGGCTGGCTGGGGCAGTCTGGCCCCAGCCCCGCCCCTTCTGCCCGAGGTCCCGCCCCTTTCCAGGGGCCCAGAGCCCCCCCAACCTTGCTCAGGACCCCGGCCACCCTGTAGACCGGTAAGTCCCTTAAGTTACTTTCAGCCCTGTACCAGACCCAGGAATGATCCCTGTGGTGCCTCACTAGGTACATTTTTCCAGTTTGAAAACCAACCATTAATAACTACTCTTTCAACCATTTGTGCACCTACCTTATAGTAATTTCATCCAGAACATTTTCCCCTAGTTTGCTTATGAAAATGTCATGTGGGACTGTGGCAAAAGCCTTTCAAAAATCAAGATATATCACATCTACTATTTCTCCGCTATACACACACCATCCACCAGGCCAACAACCATGTCAAAGAAGAAAATTAGTTTGATTTGGCATGATTTGTTCTTGGCAAATCCATGCTGGCTATTTATTATAACCCTATTATCCTCTAGATGCTTACAAACTGATTGTTTAATAATTTGTTCCAGTATCTTTCCAGGTATCCAAGTTAGGCTGGCTGGTCTATAATTTCCTGGGTCCTCTTTGTTCCTCTTTTTAAAGATAGGTACTCTGTTTGCCCCTCTCTGGTCCTCTTGTACCTCACCTGTCCTCCATGACTTCTTGAAGATAATTGCTAACAGTTCCCAGCTGGCTTCAGAGGAAAATCTCCTGCCCATTTCAACCAGTACCCAAAAGCTGAGGTGATAACTGTTTAAAAGTTGGAGATTGGCCATCAAAGCTGGAGACAACAGCAGGGAGCCCCAGAAGCCAAAGAAAGTGGGGACAAGTTGTGTGGCTTTGTGCCTTTCCCTCACATCATTCAACCACCTGCCTCCATATACATGAGCAGTTCACTCAGATAAACAACTGTAGATAGGCACTGAGCTAACTTCCTCTCTTCAGGAGGATTTAAAAGAAGAGAGGGTAGCAGAAATGCAGCCTAGGGCATTCCATATGAACAAACTCTCGCTGAGGCTATGTCCTCCTCTAGCTGTTTCTGATACGCTGCCCTTTCTAGAATAGACCGTCCCTGCCTATCTCATACATCAGAGTAAAGCTCCTGGGGGATGTAGTAGAACTGACTCCCAGTTCCAATCCCCATGCGACTTATCAGGGTAGTAGGTACTACAGCCAAATCTTCCTCTGGTGCAACATCATTGGCTTTGGAAAGCATCTTTCTCTTGGCTTTTAGGATCAGGCTTCATTGTGTCTTTTGCTCTTTATACAACATCCACACAGTAGCTCTGACTAGTTTCTAGCTTCTAAAACACAGCACACAGTAAGTGCTATTAGAGGGCTAACAAACTATTTAAAGGGATACTACCATATTCTTACACATTTATATTACCTTGGTTAGATATGCCATTACATGCTGCAGAGTAAAAGGGCACTGGATGAAGGGGAGATAATTACACAAAAGAAATGGAAGAGTTTCCTTGCCTTCAGCTGATATGAATCATGGTATTAAGCCATTCAGATACCAGGGTGATGGACTCAGAATAGGAATAAATAGTGTTGATTCCTGATTCATATTGTTTACATTTTATTGAGTTATCATGGGAACTGGTTTTATAAGTAGCTAGCTTTGGTTGTTCTTTGCTCATTGTTCCCCTTCCATAAGAGGTATGCATCTGATGCTTCTCAGTGCTTGAAAGTTTATGTACAATGTCTATCAAAAGCTACCATCTTTTGCTTTTCTTCTGCCTGTGAGGATAGAATCTGCATTAATATTCACAGGATTTTGAGAAAACCAGGGGGAACTTTAGAAATTATTTCTGCTCATACTATGACTCTGAAACTTTCCTCAGGGGAGTCTAGAACATTTTGCCCTCTGAGGTTTGAACTTCTCTTGATGCTTCTGGGAGCCAACATAGATGTTACTGCCCCTAGGCATTTTGCTTCCCGCACCACTGAGCCAATTTACTGGTGTAGGGAAAGCTGGCCCCTGGACTTTGGCTGAACTTTAGCTGAAGATGGGTTAATCTGAAACTGGATAATAAACACCTTCCATCCTGCCCCTCAGAACTAAGGATGGCTGACTTGCCATACCTGCATGGTGGGATATATAGTTAATAGTATGCTCTGCGCTAAACAGAAACAATAAAAGGAAAACAGAAATAAATATGGCCATTTTCCTAGTCGTTTTGCTAGTTTTACCCCATATGTAACTCACTCAGCAAATAATTTTTTAAAAATATAGTAGGATTGTGCTAAGTATGGCATGGAACCTAATCTAGCAAAACCCCGGCTGGTGCAAATCACATAGCTCTGTTGAAGCCAGTGGAGCGATGCCAGTTTACATCACTCTATTGAAGTCAGTGAAGCAATGCCGATTTATATTAGGGGAGGATTTGGCCCTCCACGTATGTGTCTGTCTTTTAATACACATTTTGCTGATGCATGAATAAAATACAGTCATTTGAAAATGTGCTCAGAGTTGGAGCGAGAAAGAAAAACTTGGCAGTGGGGCCAGTGTAAAAGCACCTACCTGTGAAATTGGCAAAATGGGAATAATGGCCATTTAAAAATATATATATATTCTCAGTGTGGCTTTCCACAGCATGCTATCTGCTCACAGCAGAAAAAGTGAATTTATTGAGGCCTTTCATCCCCCAGAAATGTGGCTACTGTAATATATTTCACAAGTGAGAGATAAACAGACAGGGGAGACAGCATGCAAGAAGCCAGAGCACAGGGGGAGGAGGTTTATACAAATTTATTGCCACCAGTGAGGATGTGGCTTCATAATTCACAGTCATGGTTTCTCTTTTAAGCATGGGGAAAGTCCTGTCCTGTTAATGCCCTGTGCTGAACGTCCCAGTTCAAATTCTAAACTCAGTTACACTGGTGTAAAACCCAAGTAACTCGACTGAAGCTGATGCAATTACTCTGGATTTACACAGGTCTAATTGAGAGCAGAAGTTGGAACATTCCTATTTTTAATGGCTACAGTCTATACAGGTCCTCTGCCAGTGAAATTTGGCGTAACTCCATTGAAGATTAGCATAGATACACTGATTTACACCATCTGAGGATCTGGCCTTCTGTCAATGGAATGACAGTGATTTATGCCAGCTGAAAATCTGTCCCTGTAATAATGGAGTGACGTTGATTTACACGAGTTGGAGATTCAGCCCTAAATTTTTATAATCTTTATTTTTATACTTCAGAAGCAAGGTTTTCTTAAAGGTAAATATAGCTACATAGCTAATTCCTAAACTGCAGCCAGGGTGAAAGGCTTTAATGAGAAAACTACAGCCACAGACATTTAAAATGGCCCTTTCTGTTCCAACAGGTCTTTGAATATCTGATCTTACCCAAATGAGCTTGAGACTCACATGTACCATTGCCGCTCCTGCAAAGAGTCAGCCGTTCTCGAGGCTGGACGAGGGGAAGGATGGGATATTTCAGTATGTAGGGCTCTCATAGCATCTAAGGGTCCTTTACGAACATTAGTTACTGCAGTTACAGAGCAGCAAAGAAACAAGCTTTCATTTTCCTAAAGTTGGAAAAGCTTCAAAGCGTTAGACTGGACAAAGGGAATAAAAGTGGGAAAAACCCTCAGGCCCTACACCCCATTTAGTCTGTGGTATTGAGCAGGAAAAGTCAGGGAGAAAACACACATCTGAAATTCTGAAACATTTTCAATTTTCAGAAAAACAAACTGAAAATGTTATTTTGAAATTTCTTATCCAAACATTAAAAAAAAGTAATCAAAAAGAACATTTTCCCATGAAACTTTTCATTTTCAACAAAACGCTATTTTTTGGCTGAAAATTTTCTGCAAACGCTACCTGTGATACACATTATACAGGAGGTCAGTCTGGATGAGCTAATGGTTCCTCCTGGCTATAAAAGAGGTTCTCAAACTGTGGGTTCTGACCCCATTTTAATAGGGTCACCAGGGCTGGGACCTGGAGCTGAAGTTTAAGCCCCTGCCCTGATTCTTGGGGCTGAAGCCGAAGCCCGAGGGCTTCAGCCCAGGGTGGCAGAGCTGGGGGCTCAGGCTTGAGCTCCGGCCCCACCCCACCTGGAGTGGCAGGGCTCCAGCTCCCCCCTTCCCCTCCGGGGTCATGTAATAATTTTTGTCAGAAAAGGTGCAATGAAGTTTGAGACGCGGCTGCTAGGTATTACTCTTAGACTCTGTTTATGCTTACAGCAGTGAGTACAGTACATACATGGCACATCCCTAGCATGGGTACACATAGCAGTGTAGAAAGTGTATGGTGTACGCGAGCTGAGTAAAGGCTCACCGGAGCATTAGGGCGTGTACCCTACCCAGCTCTCTTCACGCCTAACAGGTCCTCCCATGTCTACACGGGAGCAGTGTAGTGTCCTCTTGCCTCCCCACTCCCGGAGCCTTTCCCCACTGCCTCCCTCTGGCCACAGCCTTTCACTGCCATGGGTAGCTACACACCACAGTGTGGACGCAGCCTGCTTTTTACTGCTGTATGTAGCCACATGTGCTATACACACCAGTGTAGACAAGGCCTTAGTCTGGATACCATATGTGCATGGCAGTGTCTATTTATATCTATTAATAAGCTCACGCTAATAAAATGGCAGGAGAGGTTTCTACCATCCCTCTCACTGTATTTCAAGCCGATGCCCATGTCTATTCTCCCTTGCGTACACCTCCTGCTTTGCCGTCGCCATGGTTTCATTAAGCAGTGAGTAATACATTGCCAGACATCCTTATTTTAACAGGATGTTCCTGCTTTGGAAGAGGATTTCCCTTGGTCTGACGAGTGGGTGTAATTCTTCTGTGACTCCTCGTTTCTCTTTGAAGCACGTGGGAGAGCAGCATCCTCTTTTGCGGCAGGGCTGTGTCAAAGTATCAGCAAGTAAGAACGCAGAGCTGAAGAGCTAGATGTTAATTAGGGATGCAGGCAGCTCTGTCAGTGTGAAAGAAACCAGACAGGGAGAGCCTTAATGGAAAAGGTCTGCCCTAGGAACAAGGGAAATGAGGCAATCTTGGGGTTAAGCCACATGACTGGGAATCGGAAGAACTGGCTCTGCTACAGATGCCAAATTGTGCCTCCGATGCAGGAATTGTGTTTGTCGTTGGTCCTGGCATCGGGCATGCAAATGGAGGGAGGGTTCTTGGGCCCCTGCTGCATCTGCCGGTCACAAGTAGCCATAGGTAAGCCACTAAACCTCGGTGCCTTAGTTCCCTCAGGTGTATTTAGAATGCCAGCATGGTCCACAGGCATTGGATTGGGAAACAGGAGGCCTGGAATCTATTCCAGCCTCTGCTGCATGACCTCAAGCAAGACTCGTGACAGTTCTGTGCCTCAGTTTCCCCTTCCTACCCTTTGTCTGTCTTTCCTATTTAGATTGTAAGCACTTCACGGCAGGGAATGTCTCTGACTGGGTCCGTACAGCGCCGAGCACAATGGGGACCTGATCCTCGCTGGTGGGCTCGAGGTGTTGCTGTGAGACAAATAAATCATTATATTTTTATTTATTGCAATGCTGTGAGGCTTAATTCATTCACAAAATAAGACTGGATCCTAGAAATTATAGGGCATTGAGCCCCATCTCTGTAGCAGGAAACAATGCTCAATTGTCACTTTTAAAACAAACAGCAAAAGGAACTTTGAGGGAAAAACTCTCCTTGGCAGAGTCGCAGGGAATCTGTGGAACATTTTCCTCAGGTCTGTGGGGATTTCTGTGTCTCAATCTGTGGGATGGAAATGCTCTGAGGACCTTCTGTTGCCAGCTTCCTATGTATAATGTATAAATAGCCTCCTGTCCCACTATTTATTAGAGAGATCCCTCTGTGTAAAAATAAAATGGGAGCTGAGGAAACAACACAGACGGAAACCCAAGAATGATCATTTTCCTAATGCAAATGAGCAGACAGAGGAATGTGTCTAAGGAAACAAGTGAGTGGAAACAAAACCACAGAGAAGCAAATTAAGAAGCCACACTTGGGATTCAGGCACCCAGCCTATCTTCGGGACATTCCCATCCGAGAAACTGTCCTTTAGAAACACTGAACATTTGCCTTCTGTTGGGCCTCACCCGGTACCCATTCTCACACAGCCCCAATTACAACAAACAGGACAGGGCATAATAAGCACAGACACAAGCCTTATCTTCCTCTTTGGCATATGGCACTGGAAAGACTCCTCTTGTCTCCACCAGGCTTGGGAGCAGGCCTTAAACAGCCCCGTGGCTTTCATCTGAGTGATGGAATGTACAGACATTAAGCAAGCCTGTGAAGTAGGTAAGTACAGGTAAGCTGATTGGGCAGTAAAAGACCCCTGGTTTGTGAATGTATTTGGGGACAAAACATGCAGGGTTTGGCTGAGGTTCACTCTTTTTCAGGGGAGAAAGGGAGTGTGGAGAGTGATCCCATTATTTGTTATTTAGGAGTATTTGAATGACCATTCTCTTACAAATTTCAGCACACATTCATCTGAATATTCACACTCATTACTCTCCTGTTTAAAATGTTTAAGTCATCCAGTCAGGGAAGTGAAAATAAAAGTATGTGACTCAAGTGGCTAATTGCACTACACAAAGAATGTACAAAGAAAGCAAACAGTTGCAACAAAGAAGTCAGTGGAACTATTCTAGTTTGTAAAGTTAAGCATGTACGTGACTGCAGAGTTGGAGGCTTAATGTTTTGCTTACTCCAACCATCTCCTTGCTTTTAGACCTACAAGGTCTTTTCCATGTCTAGTATATCTCCCTGAGGCAGAGATCAATATCTTCACTGTTTGAACAGTGTTCAGATATCTCCAGCATGAATGAAGGTGCAAAGGTTTCTGAATAAATTAGACCGATCTAGTGACAGTCCCATCCAATCAGATTGCGACTTCAGACATTTGGGGCTCTCTTCCCGTCTCTGCCATTGACTTTCTAGGCCGTGCACAGCCTTGCTACCTCAGTTTGCTCCTGGAGATGATGCTACTAAAAGAGAGGCAGTTTGCACTATTTGTTTCAAAGAATATTTGTTATGAATTCAGCCCCTTTTTAACATAACGAGTTGTTCACAAATTTATGCTGATTTTCTTTGATTGGATTCATTATACATAGGCATTTGCTGAATAGTCTCAACGAATAACATTCAGTGGCTGGGCCGGGGTTACTGTGTAAATATTTGCAGAATTGGGGCTTAAATGCCTACAATGTCCCATCAAGTTACTGTAAGATTATGTCTACACTGGAGCTGGAGGTGTAGTTTTCAGCTCAGCTAGACATACCCAAGGTTTGGACTTCAAAGTGCTGCTTCCCTAAATTTAAACAATGGAACTCAGCTGAATGGCACAACTTTACTAATAAGGATCCTCTCAAGTAAAAGGAGAAGTTAAAATTATGAACATCAATACAAGCATTTCCCATAGTGATCATAACAGTAAGCACCCGACAAACCCCTCCAGGCCTGGCCAAAGCTGTTTGCACCAGCACACTTCATATGGTCACTTGCTTTCCTTTTGCTTATTGAACCATGCATATAGAGAACGGTTGGACGTAAAGGTATGACGAAGAAGCTGGCCAACTTCCCACAAAGTTGGGAATAATCACCTGTGAAAGCATTTAGGAATTCCATTTATTAAGCATTAAAAAAGAAAAGGAGCCTGCAGGAAAAAAGATTTACAGCTCCTCAATACGAGACAGGGAGAGAGAATGAGCCAGAGAAATGTCACCTTGACATGAATATATTCTGAGCACAGAACAGTCATCAAATTGCTCACTCACATCCTAGGTTTTCCTCTGCTCATATGGCGTGCACCTGCAGCTTGTTGGCAATGCATTTGGTTGCACATGGGAGAGCCCCAGATTCAAAGCAAGCCTTGCAACTTTCAGTTCCTGTGTGTGAGATGATTATTAATAAACCTCAGATTAAAATATCACCCCCCTGATATACTTCACATCTGAAAAAGAGACTGAATTACTACCCCAGATCCAACTCTCCCCTCACCCCAGAGCTTTTTGGGTTTTCACAGTACAAACCTACAGCCAGAAGTGAATGGTACAAATGGACCTTAGATTTGTAATGGGCAGAAGCAAAATTTTAGATCCCAAATATTAGGGACGTTTGGAGACATGTTCCTATCTGAACTACAATACAATAGTTCGCCGATTTCTCTGCTAATGAGCCAAACTGAAGTCCCCAGAGCTGAACACTCCTGAAGTTTTGGAAACTTTGGATCCAGAACCAAACTTTGTTGCTCTGACCCAAGTCACTTTTTAAATATAGCTCTTAGGTCATTTCTCTAGGACGCAGCAAACTTTCTTCACTGGTTTCTTCAGTGCACAGTCCCTTCTGTCTAAGGCCTTTATCCTTTTCATCTCAGCTGTCCTTGGGTGTCGAACATCACAATAGCATTTACCCTCCAGATGAGCATAGTACCTCAGTTCAAGAGCACCAAAAGTGCCAGCCCAAGACTCAGAGAACAGCATGTTCATCATCTACACACAGTGCCTTAGAGCCCAAGAGCAGGAGAGCTACCAGGGTGCCTATGAACCTGGTTTATTTTTTTCAGAGCACCACAATGTGCCAGTGGGCTGCTGCAAATTTTTTCTGATAAGGAAAATCAAGTGGCCACCTACAACTTTACTAAGATTCCCAAAAGATGGGTGGGAATGTACAAATTCTTATTAGAACTACATTTTTTTTTATTCTCTGGACTTTTGAAAGGGTAGAGTTAGTGACCATCATATCAGATGTTTGTATTTTTAAGAGTGATTTGTACATGAAGAAGGTGGAATATGGATGCTATTTGATGAGTACATCTTCCATCATTTGACACTTCCGGGTACTACTAAGATCATCCCATCAGAGCTATCATAATAACGGCCATACTGGGTCAGACCAAAGGTCCATCTAGCCCAGTGTCCTGTCTCTGACAGTGGCCAATGCCAGGTGCTTCAGAAGGAGTCAACAGGGCATTTTTGAGTGATCCATTCCTTGTCGTCCAGTCCCAGCTTCTGGCATTCGGAGATTTAGGGACACCTGGACCATGGGGTTGCATCCCTGACCAACTTGGCTAGTAGCCTTTGATGGACATATCCTTCATGAATTTATCTAATTCTTTTTTTAACCTAGTTATAAGTTTGGCCTGCACATCCCCTGGCAACAAGTTCCACACGTTGTCTGTGTATTGTGTGAGAAGTACTTCCTCAAGTTTGTTTTAAACGTACTGCCTATTAATTTCATGGGGTGACCCCTGGTTCATGTGTTATGTGAAGAGGTAATTAACACTTCCTTATTCACTTTCGCCACACCATTCATGATTTTATAGGTCTCTGTTACAACCCCCTTTAGTTATCTCTTTTCTAAAATGAACAGACCCAGTCTTTTTAATCTCTCCTCGTATGGAAGCTGTTCCATCCCCCTAATCATTTTTGTTGCCCTTCTCTGCATCTTTTCCATTTCTAATATATCTTTTGGAGATGAGGCAACCAGAATTGCACACAGTATTCAAAGTGAGGGCGTACATGGATCAATATAGTGGCATATTTATATTTTCTGATTTATCCATCCCTTACCTAATTGTTCCTGAATTATTTTAGCATATTTAGTGAGGCTTGTCAGGAATTTTTTGTCAGAATGTTTTAAATCAGAAAATGTTGATTTGTCAAAATGAAACTTTTCATGGGAAAGTCAGTTTTGATTAATTTCTTGACTTAAAAAAGTGATGAACTAAAAGTTTCAGAATTGCTGAAAAACCCCATTTTGACATTTTCCAAACAAAAAGTTCTATTGTTCCAGTTCAAAATGACCTTTCATTTAGAAATATAATCTAATTATAGTAAAAAAATAACATTAGAATGAAAAAGTGGTCAAACTGAAACAAAATATTTCAAAATTATTGAAATTAAATATTTCAATTGACCTGAAATGATTTCAGATTTCTGTTAGTTAAAATTTTGCAGATTTTGATGTTTCATCCTGATTTGGGCTGGGAATTTTTTTAATATCTCAAAGCTTTACCAGGACGGAAAAACCGTTTCCTACCCAGTTCTAATACTTACCCATTTACAGCGGGGATGTTACCATTACCCAGGGCCGGCTCTGGTTTTTTGGTTGCCCCAGAACGGCAAAGCAAAAAAAAAAAACCCTGCAGCGCGGCCGAAGCCAGGGTGCAGGGGAATTCCCTGCGCTGCAGATGTGCCCCAGCTAGCAGGGGGAGGGGGAGGGAGCGGGGGGAAGAGAGAGAAAGGGGGTGGCCAGGGCTTCAGCGGGGAGGGCTCTGCACTGCTCCAGTCGGCTGGGAGGGAAGGACGCGGGCTGCCCTGCCAGGCTTGCTGCAGGGTGCTCCCGTCCTCCACGACTCTGCCCCCTACAGGGCCGCCGGAGCGGAACACCACACACAAAAAAAAAAAAAAGTGGCCGTGCCCCCCTAGGATTGGGCGGAATGCCACCTTCTACAAGCTGCCGCCCGAAGTACCAGCTTGCTCGGCTGGTGTTTGGAGTCGGCCCTGCCATTACCATCCAAAAGGACAGGCCTGGGGAATAAGCGGAGGTGACTCAGTTAAAAAAAAGAATCTGGGTGAAATATAAAGCACAACTGTGCCATTTGGGAGCACGGCCATTATAGTTAGTGATGCATCGTGATGGGGTGACAGCTGCATCATTTCATGACAATGCAAATGTCACGGCACAGGGACTCTCGGGGCCTCATACCCATTCCTTGCAAAAAGGTCTATGACATTCTGAGACCAGCCAGCTACAACTTTTACTGGTGTCCACATAATGTAGGAAAATACATCACACAGGAAAAAGCATAGTGACAGACATGCATGGCCTACCGGTGCCTTTGATCTTCAACTTTTCTATCCATTTTGCTCTCTCTGTTTATTGGTCAGAATGCGTTATGTCTGCTGTATGTTATATCTTGTCCAAAGCTCTTTAGCTGTCCAGCACATCATGGAAAGTTCCCAGGAAAGCTCCCTAGATGAAAAGTAACAACTCTGCAACATAACTCTCGCTGCCATGTGCAGTAATTTATCAATAGCACTTCTTCTGTGGAAACCAATGGACAGATCAGTTACAAGTGCAGGGCTGTAATGTGACCTGCCAGATAGATGGAGTTCCCCGTGGAGAATTCGCTGACTGCACAAGAGAGAATAAAAACTCCTATAATGTTACTGCAAAAAGGAAGAGCCCAACATTTAGATTCCAGTACAGACTAAGTTTAACAGACTTTCCTCCCACCAGTATGCTTCATAATTAGAGTTCCTAGAAACAAATGAGAAGAAAAACCAAACAACCAAGTGCTTTCCTTTAGGAATTTCAATGACATTTTCAAAAAATATAATCCAAGTATGCCTTCTCCATTCTTTGTCTGCCTGTCCAATTACTGGTGGTGACACCCTGATGAGAACGTTCTTTGTAACAAGAGAGTCTAGCCAGGATAAAACATTGTACGCAGAACATCTGTTCATAGATGTCTCTGAAATAATAGCCAGGCTCTACACACCATTGTACTCTGTGTGAAACTAACACATGCATTCCATTGAAAAATTACACCTGTGCGACTAGCTAGGGCCTGTTTATATTGAGTGGCTTCCCTTCTCAAATGGTGTTTTTACTCTAGGAAAATATTATTTCTTTATAATTGTCACAGCCCACACTTCACCATGTTTAGGTAACGGCACTACATGGCTTTGCTATTTGAGAGCTCCTTCTTAAGGTGAGATACTGCCACAGCTCACAGAAAAGTCACATGTACGAAAAATAGGACAGGGGAGATGGGAGGCGGGGAGGAGGGCTTCCCTTTTACATTTTTATTTAGCCCAAGATTTCTTCAAATGTTTTTTCAAGATAGTTTTCATCATTTTTGAAAAACAATTTAAATGGAGAGATTTGGTATGAATTTAGTACTGGTGAAAGGCACTGGATTCATAGCCATGAAGACTAGAGTCCCATCTTGCTATTGCACTGGCATCGGCTGACCCTGCACTGGCCATTTTAAGATATCATAGAGTAGGTCAGTCTTTTTGTTCATTTAATCATTGGCTTTCTGATGAAACGCCAAAAGGTCACCTTCAATTATTACTGAGAGTAATGCCCAGGAGCTCCAAGTCAGGGATCAGAGCCCCATTGTGTTAGGCGTTGCACGCACAAAGTAAAAAGAGAGTCTGTGCCACAAAGAGCTTCAAATCTTGGTTTTTGACAAGATGCAACAGGTTGGTGAAGCAACCAAAAGGGAAGCAAAGGGGAAGGATAAAGTACCAGTGGAATTAGCAGGTATTGCATGATAAGCAACAGTTACAGCTTGCCACCTGGACAACTTAAAAATAGGCCCTGGATTTAGATCAACAACTCATTTCTAGAGTGGGTCAAAAAATGAAAACAAACGTTTGCCCAAAATTTGGATTTTTCTGGACAATTTCCAGTTAAAAACAGAAACAAATTTTAAATGATTTTTTTTTTCAAAAACAATGTTTGCAAAATATATTGTGGACATTTTGAAAAATTTTGACCAGCTCTACTCTTTTCACAAAGGCCACTAAATAGAAATCCAATGGGACCCTGTTACTTTAATTTTAGAAATAGGTATAGGTGTGAATTTAGTGCTGGTCTAAAGTAGGACCTTGACAGTCTCATAGACTTTAAGGTCAGAAGGGACCATCATGATAATCTAGTCTGACCTCCTGCACATTGTAGGCCACAGAACTTCACCCACCCACTCCTAGTCAACACATCAGGGGGGCATGCAGGGTCAAGTGCCCTCCCTCCACAGATTTCTACTTGGCCTACCAGAACGGGAGGGAGAGGGGCTTTGTCCTTCTCCCACTGCGCCTGACCCCTGGCACACTCAGCCCATGTCCCAGGCAGCCGAGCCCGGGCAGAGAGCAAAAGGAGCAGGACCATCACTTCTCATGCCAGCCGCTCAGGGTCGCTCCTTTGTGCAGTGCGGCAGCTGCCCAAGAGAGAGCCTGGCTGGGGTGGCACTGACAGGCCGCCCCCCACCTGGGCACAGCTGCCAGGGACAGCGGCCTAGTGAGCCAGAGTCCCCTTTCCCCCTTGGCACGTTTCTGGCTCACTCAGCCCCTATCCATGGCAGTTGGGCTGGGCTGGGCGGGGAGCAGCCCCCCCGCCGCCACTCCACCTCCCCAGCCAGGCTCTCTCAGACAGCTGCAGTGCTGCACAGAGTCAGCAACCCAGAGCGGCCAGTATTGTGCTCCAGGGGATTGGTATGAGAATTAAGTGCTAGAAGGGCTTTTGTGATGAATGTAGGGTTGCCAAATGTCCGGTTTTCGTTAAAAGTCTGGTCAGCTTCACAGCGGGTGCCCGGGTTTAAGGCAGGCTCCCTGCCTCCCCTAGCTCCGTGCGGCTGCCAGGTCCCTGCGACCCCTAGGCACGTGGGCAAGCAGGGAGACTCCACGCGCTGCCCCCGCGCCTACAGGTGCTGCCCCCGCAGCTTCCATTGGTCACAGTTCCCAGCCAATGGGAGCTGCGGGGGCGGAACCTACAGGCGCAAAGGCAGTGCATGGAGCCTCCCTGGCCAACCATGCACCTAGTGACTGCAGGGACCTGGCGGCCACTTCCTGGGAGCCACGGTAACCACCATTGGGACCCCACACCCCTCACCTCCTCCTGCACCCCAACCCCTTGCCCCCAACCAGAGTCCCCTCCCGCACCCAAACTCCCTCCTGGGCCCGCATACACCCCCAACACCCTGCCCTGAGCCTCCTCCTGCACCCCAAACTCCTCATCCCCAGCCCCACTCCAGAGCCCACACCCCCAGCCAGAGCCCACACCCCTCCTGCACCCCAACCCCCTGCCCAGTGAAAGTGAGAGAGGGTGGGGGAGAGGGAGCGAGGATGGAGCGAGCGGGGGCAGGGCCTCAGAGAAGGGGTGGAGAAGGGGTGATCAGTTTTGTGCCATTAGAAAGTTGGCAACCCTAGATGAATGGCTCTTATAGGACATACAGAGTTAGCATGTCCTTTCTGTTCTTTGCCACATAAAATTGTTATGATGCCATGTTAGAGAGAAATAGCATTATTTTTCTGTTCAGAAAGATTCTCTGGGTGGCAGCTGGAGAAAGAGTAAGTTCTAACATCTATCTATGGCCTACATCACCATAATGTGTGAGTGCCTCACAACCTTTTATTGGATTTATCCTCACAACATTCCTGTGAGGTAGAGAAGCATTTAGCCTGAGGAACAGACAGGCTAAGTTACTTGCCCAGGGTCACACGGGCCTTTGTGGCAGAGCAGGGAATTCAATCTAGATCTCCCACAATCTAGCCTAGTTTGTAACCATTGGCCCAACCTTCACCTCTTACCTAAATCTCCTACCAAGTATGGATTGGGATGATGATTAGAGAAGCAACACAGTTCAGTTGATAAGGCACTAGACTGGGACTCAGGAGATCAGGATTCTGTTCACAGCTATGCCACTGGATTGTCTCTTACTATGTGTTTGTACAGATCACAGCACAATGGGGGCCACAACATGCTGCAGCAATATAAGTACTTATATTATGGTTGATTTATACTATTGTTCATCGCGCTGCCAGTTTCAGCAAAACCTATGTAACTATATTAAGGTGTTCCCCTTCCGCAGTGAGCCTCCTATCGAGAGAGCAGAACGTTCTACACCGCGAGGTGCATGTTAAGGATATTTAGAAATACGATTTATTAGCCAGAGTGCAGAGCTTTATAAAGGGGAAATGACTATTGCGGAGCGCTCCTAAGAAATACATGGCAAGGAGAACCGGTGGCAATTTGCTGAATATGCAAACTTCTGACAAAAAATTTCAACAAAAAATATTCACCATTTTCTCAGTTGCCCCATGGAAGCCAATTCATCCCCCACTTTTTCCCCCAAAATAAAAGGCCCTAGATTCATCATCACTGGCAACTGTTGATCCAAACTGGATCATGGTATACACACATCAGAGATCTACTTAGGTGCCTGATGAATCCACTTACGGCTGACAAGCCCAATTCGAGAGCGACACAGCTTATTACAAATTTCACAGATCCATGCGTTGGCTGAGTTAAGAGTGCAGATTACAGCACGCTGCTTTCTTCTTGTTTGCTTTGCTTCCATCTCTGGATCAAAGCCGCTTCATGTTGAGCTGCACTCAGTGCCAGATATTGGACAGGAATATGGATGCTCCTCCTAGCTTTCTACACTGATGTTGAATGACTTCATAACATTTTTGCACACCGCCATAAAGGGCGATCCCACTTTCTAGAGCCTTCCCGCATCTCACTCTACAAAATATTCTTGAGGATACGGTCTCCTCCCATTCTCCTGGCACGACCAAACCATCACAACCTCCTCTTGATAGTGGTTTCTATGTGTGTCCATTCTGCACGCTCCAGCACCTCTGTGTTTGGTATTTTGTCTTCCCACTTTATAATAATAATCTTCAAATTAGCACAATTCTGCCACTAAACTCAGTGGCCTGAATTTCATTTACACCAAAACTCCTTACCATTAATGAGACTCAGGCCTGAAGCCTCTGGGCAAGAATTTCACGTACACTGTATAAAAGGAGTTTCTCTCTCAACTGTGTGGATCAGAAAGCCCCTCATGCCTAGACCAGGAATACAATATACTGAGGACGTTCTTATTGCCAATAACTTCCATGCAGGATTTGCCACATGTCCAAAGATTTATGATAAATACCATCAGGACAGTGTTGGGATCCAGAAGCAAAGAAGTCTGCCAAACCAGGCATGTTTCTAAAAATCTTTAACCTCTGGAGAGGGAGGAAAGAAGACAACAAAGCATGATAGTATTATATGTACTGAGGAAGGTAAGAGGAACGTAAGGGACAGGGCAAGAGCAAAAGCAGCAATGGCCAACAGTCTGGGATATCGCCAGGACCAGTGATAATTGCTGTAAGAGCTTTTGTGATGAATGGCTGTGCCAGGACGTAAGGAGTTGGCACTCCCTTTCTATTATTAGACCAAAAAATTTGAAGAGGAAGGGTGGTCCAGTGGTTCTGACACTCGCTGGTGACTTGGGAAATTGGGGGGTCAGTCCCCTGCTCTAGCCCAGACTACTTATGTGACAATCGACACTTAGGGCATGTCTGCATGCACACTTATGGTGCAGCAAGCAGTACATCAATGCGCACTAGTGGAAATGTTAATCAACTGCAGCAAGGTCCACATGGACAGTTGGTGCACGGCATGCTGGATCGCGGAAGATTTGCACCCCAGCTCCCCGCACAGTATGTGTTCAGGTGGACATACCCTCAGTCTCTCTCTGTGCTTCAGTTCCCCATCTGTAAAATGGAACAATAGCCCTTCCCCTAACTCACAGGGAGGTTGTGAGAATAAAGACTGCGAGGTGCCCAGATACCATGGTCATGGGAGTCATGTAAGTACCTGAGGGCAGGTCTTCACTACGGGAGGGAGGGGGGTCGATTTAAGATATGCAAATTCAGCTACGCGAATAGCGTAGCTGAATTCGACGTATCGCAGCCGACTTACCCCGCTGTAGGGACGGTGGCAAAATTGACCTCTGCGGCTTCCTGTTGACGGCACTTACTCCCACCTCCGCTGGTGGAGTAAGAGCGTCGATTCGGGGATCGATTGTCGCGTCCCAACTGGACGCGATAAATCGATCCCCGAGAGGTCAATTTCTACCCGCCGATTCAGGCGAGTAGTGTAGACCTAGCCTGAGATAGGGGTTTTATAATTTCACTTTAGGGACAAGTAGCATTTTCCCCCTGGCCAGGAAGACTCCTTAGGTGGGAGGTGGAGAAAAGGGAAGTTCTAACATATCCTATCCACGGTGGATTGGGTAGTGATCCGAGAGGCAACACAACTCAGTGGCCAGGCACGGGACTGAGGACTCAGGAGATTTGGGCTCTATTCCCAGACGCTGTCACTGACCTGCTTTGTGACTCTGTCTCCCTTCCCACCCTTTCAAAGTCTCTTTCATTTAGACTGTTAGCTCCTTGAGGTAAAGACTGTCTCTTCCCATCTGTCTGTACAGCGCCCAGCACACAGGGGTCGCGCTCTTGCTTGTGACTTCTAGGTGCTACTGTCACATAAATAATCAACTGCTGATCTGTTCTGATGTGGCAGCGCACACAGTCTGTGCTCACATTTCCAGAAGTAATGAGGGGGCACTAGTTTCCCTTCAACAGCCAGACTTTGTGGGATTTTTATCTCTTCTGGGTAATTTTTCTTTGCCCTTTCACTTCATCACTGATCTCTCCATCCCTTGAGTCAGGTTTCTGGTTGCATCACTGAGCTCTGCAAAACAAGTCAGGAATATGCAGATTAAGAGCGAGTAATACAGTCGACATATGTCATCACTGACCCTCTCCCGTGGGAGGCACAAGGTACACTTTGGAGAAGTAAGTAGCAGAGGGGTTGTTTTCGGTGAGAGTAATAGCAGCTTTTTGACTTCTTGTATAGGGTCACCAGACGTTTGGATTTTCCCCGGACATGACCTCTTTTTTGGTCCGCCCACCTCCGTCTGGGTGGATTTTTCAAATAAGAGGAAATGTTTGGGATTTTTCCTTGTGGAGCAGATGGTGCAGCTCAGAAAGAGCCGTCTCCACGTCACAAACGGTCCTTCCCCTGCATCCACAGCTGCTACATCCCACCCGCCCCTTCCCACCAGGTAAGCGGAGTCACCAAGCGCCTCTCAGCTGGACCGCCTGCCCCCTGCAGGGCCTCAGAGCCTAGATGGGAGGGGTGATGGGGCCAGGCCCCAGCTCCCTACACTGGGGAGGGGGAAAGGCCAGCAGAGAGGTGCTGACTGATGGGCTGGCGCTGCGTCCTGGGCCTGCACCAGCCACCCTGCTTCCATGACAGGGAACACAAGACTGCCCCCCACCTCGAGACTGAGGATGACGGTACCCGCTCGAGTACCCCCAAGTACCCCCTTTATAATCCCCCCCAAAATTCACTCCCATCCCAGTACACACACCCCTCCAGCATGCCCCAAACACCCCCACCCAGTACACATGCACCCCTCCAGCACCCCCACCCAGTACACACGCACCCCTCCAGCACCCCCCAAACACCCCCACCCAGGACACACACACCCCTCCCCACCCAGGACACACAGTTCCAGCACCCTTCAAGTATCCCCACCCAACACACACACCCCTCCAGCACCATTCAAATATCCCCACCCAGCACACACCCCTCCAGCACCCCCCAACCACCCCCTCCCATCCCAGGACACATACACCCCTCCAGCACCCTCCCAACTACCCCTTCCCAGTACACACACTCCTCCAACATCCCCAAAATGCCCCCTCCTGTCCCAGTACACACACACCTCCATTACTCCCAAATATGCCCACCCAGCACACACACATACCCCTCCACCACCCCAAACACCCACTCCCGTCCCAGTACACACACACCTCCAGCATCCCCCCAAATAGCGCCTCCCTTCCAGTGTACACACATACACACCTACCTCTCCAGCACCCCCTAACTGTACCCCCTCCAGCTCCCCCTCCCCCTGGCAGTGTCCTCTAACTGGGAATTTGAAATATGGTAACCCTAGTCTTGTATAAACCCCCAAAATGCCCCCCCAATGAAACAAGTGAGCAATGCACAAGTCTCTGACTCACCCCACTTGCAAACAACATGAGGCATTGGGCCTGATTCCCATTTAAACTAAGACTGCCCCCCCCGCCCCTTATGTCACTCTGGCAGCGCAAACAGGCCTTGAAGTGGGTACAGATTACGCTGCCAGAGCAGCGTAAAGGGGCCTTAGTGTAAATGAGAACCAGGCCCACTGGTTTCTAGGTTGTAATTAGAGAAAATATTCACATATGGTGAATTCTGCCTGGCTCTGACAGGGGTGCATGGTCGGGGGAGAAGAGGGGGACGGACAACAATTTATCAATTAACTAATCATGATAAAAGACTACAAGCTGTCAGGAACAGTATCCCTGATGAGGCCACAGCACGCCTGGTGGCCTGTGACTTTGTCCTCACCCACAACCACTTCAGATTTGGGGACAACTTATACCTTCAAGTCAGTGGCACTGCTATGGGTACCCGCATGGCCCCACAGTATGCCAACATTTTTATGGCTGACTTAGAACAACGCTTCCTCAGGTCTCGTCCCCTAGTGCCCCTCCTCTACTTGCGCTACATTGATGACATCTTCATCATATGGACCCACAGAAAGGAGGCCCTTGAAGAATTCCACCTGGACTTCAACAATTTCCACCCCACCATCAACCTCAGCCTGGACCAGTCCACACAAGAGATCCACTTCCTGGACACTACAGTGCAAATAAGTGATGGTCACATAAACACACCCCATACCGGAAACCTACTGACCGCTATACGTACCTACATGCCTCCAGCTTCCATCCAAGACACATCACATGATCCACTGTCTACAGCCAAGCCCTAAGATACAACTGAATTTGCTCCAACCCCTCAGACAGAGGCAAACACCTATAAGATCTTTATCAAGCATTCTTAAAACTACAATACCCACCCGGGGAAGTGAGGAAACAAATTGACAGAGCAAGACGGGTACCCAGAAATCACCTTCTACAGGACAGGCCCAACAAGGACAATAACAGAACACAACTGGCCATCACATACAGCCCCCAGATAAAACCTCTCCAGCGCATTATCCACGATCTACAACCTATCCTGGAAAATGATCCCTCACTCTCACAGACCCTGGGAGGCAGGCCAGTCCTCGCTTACAGACAATCCCCCAACTTGAAGCAAATACTCACCAGCAACTACACACCACACCACAGAAACACCAACCCAGGAACCAATCCCTGTAGCAAACCTCGTTGCCTACTCTGTCCCCATATCTACTCTGGCGACACCATCAGAGGACCCAGCCACATCAGCCACACCATCAAGGGCTCATTCACCTGCACATCTACTAATGTTATATATGCCATCATGTGCCAGCAATGCCCCTCTGCCATGTACATTGGCCAAACCGGACAGTCCCTCCGCAAAAGAATAAATGGACAGAAATCGGACATAAGGAATGGTAACATACAAAAGCCAATAAGTGAACACTTCAGTCTCCCTGGTCATTCTATTACAGATTTAAAAGTCACTATCATTGAACAAAAAAACTTCAGAAACAGACTTCAAAGAGAAACAGCAGAACTAAAATTCATTTGCAAATTTAACACCATTAATCTGGGCTTGAATAGGGACTGGGAGTGGCTGGCTCATTACAGAAGCAGGTTTTCCTCTCCTGGAATTGACACCTCCTCATCTATTATTGGGAGTGGACTACATCCACCCTGATTGAATTGGCCCTGTCAACACTGGTTCTCCACTTACGAAGTAACTCCCTTCTCTCCATGGGTCAGTATATAATGCCTGCATCTGTATGTATTTCACTCTATGCATCTGAAGAAGTGAGGTTTTTACCCATGAAGCTTATGCCCAAATAAATCTGTTAGTCTTTAAGGTGCCACCAGACTCCTTGTTGGTTTTGATAAAAAAAATAAAACATCCCAGTTAGAAGAATGCTTGATAACATAGGGAGGCACAGTTACGGCCCTGCTAACAACCTTCACTCTGACCCCATGTGGCGGGGCTAGTACCTCGACGGCCCCTTAAGTCAAGGGGGCGGGAGGTAACACAGCCTCTCTATGCCACTCTGTAGTTAGCACAGTGTGGCCCAAAGGCCAGAGTTCATCTACTTCCCCTTCTCCAGGGCAGTGGTTCCCAAACTTTAACAACCTGTGAACCCCTTTCACTAAAATATCAAGTCTCATAACCTCCCTCCTAAAAATGAATATTTCCAGGGATTTTCTCCTTTACCTGGGTATAAATTATAAAAGTAGTGATCTTGGAAATATAAAATTTGTTTTTATGACAAGCTTATTACACACTATTATTATTATTTATCAATACAGTATTTTTATTACATTATGAAAATGGCAACACTCTTCCAAGATCTCACTTTTGTAGCTTCTATCATTTTGAATAAGCCTCTTATAAGACAAGGCTCCTATGTTTCATCAAGGAGTATCAAATATGAAACATCATGAAGGCATTTAAGAAGCCAACTCAAAGAGTTCCTCCTACACAAGCATTCAGGTCTTGAGCAGTCCAGGCAAACAACACACGTTACAACAAAGCTTAAACTTGTTCTTCATAGTAATTTTAAAAACAATACTAGCTGTCTATTTAATTTTAAAAACAGCAAAAAATATCCACCTCCCTTTCCATTTCTTATAAGGAGTCTTGAAGTTTAAATCTCCTCAGTGTGAGAGATATGCTTGCTTTGATCTGCTTAGTTCTTGGAAGTCCAGGGGCTCTGGGCTGCTGGCCCCAAGTTGTCCCGGTCCCTAGGGACAGCTCTGTCCGCCATTAGGAAATTTTTTCACGAGAACCCCCTGTAACATTTCGTGAACCCCCAGGGGTTCACGAACCCCAGTTTGGGAACCACTGGTTTACTGGGATAATGCGGCCTAGTGGCCGGAGCTCATACGAGGTGCCCCTAGAGCAGCGCAGCCCAATGGCCAGAATCCATCTAATTCCCCTCTTCTGGTGGGGTAATGCAGCCTAGTGGCCTGAGTCCATACCATTGCCCTAGGGGTCAGGGCTATGTGGCCTAGTGTCCAGAGTCAAAGAAGTAGGCCGCCATCTAGGAGTGGGCAGCAGAGGTGGTAGGGGGACCCAGCCCCTCCCTCTCCACTGGGTCCCAGCCCAGGGCCCTGTCAGCAGTGAGCGTAGTCACCACCCAGTCAGCGGGGATCCTTCCACAACACACTGACCTTCAGGTGCGAGGTACCACTCACTCCACGCCCCTGGGCCACTTCCTACCATGCGTCCTGAAGCTGGGGTCCGTTCGTCGTCGGGGTCTCCAAGCTCCTTGGTGCAGGTGACTTGTTGGGACTCTGACTCCTGGCGACTAGCTGTGGGCCGCTGGTCTCTGGTCTTGGCCTCAGACTCTCTGGTGTTCTGCAGTCAGGGGCTGAAGCGGCTCCCAGGCTGGAGCCTCCACTGACTGTCTTTCTTCCCCAGCGGTCCACCCTGACTGAGCAGCTCTGCAGGCTTTTATACCTGACTTCCAGCTGGAGCATGCCCAGCAGAGCCTCAGGGGAGGGGCTGCTTCTGCTAAGAGGGAAGGATTAACCCCCACCATACCAGTGCAGGGCCAATCCACCCCCTTTGCATCTTATCTGTCCACCACCAGCCCCTTTACAACAAACCAGGGGACTGCAAAAAATACCTGATATTAATTGGCAGTAGGAAGGAAGAGAGACAAGGTGGATGAGGTAATATTTTTATTGGACCAAGTAGTAGTGAAAGAGACAAGCTTCTGAGTTGCACAAAGCTCTTCTTCAGGAAGGAAAGCACTCAGACTGAGCCTACAGCAATGCAAAACCATCTCCCATCTTTTGCACATAGCTCCACTATCCAATCCAAGGGCCTGCACAAACCCTTTGTGGAACAACATGCCTCCTCTGGGTCTCTTTGTGCATTCCACCCCATAGTCTTCACGCCAGCCTCTCCAGAGCCAACACAACATACATCTGCCACCTTGCAAACTGCAGCAGGGCAATACCACCCCACAATAATTCTTGTATTCACCGCATGATAGGCTTTATACAAAACAATACAAGGGGGTTATGATTACACCCATAGAGCTCAAAGAACTAACACCCTCCGGGGATAACTATAACTATATCTAGAGTAATGACCTGTGATGAAATATCAGATACTTGTGTCTATAAGCAAATCATAGCTGTGCTTCAGAAGGGCATGGGGGTCATGGTAATGGAAGCTTAAACATTTCAATACTTTCAAATGTTTAGGTTTTAAAACATTAACCTTAACTTAAAATGTCTTGGGGTTCAAACATTTGTTAAGGTTAGCTTTTTGTGGGTTTTTTGTTTGTTTGTTTTTTGAAGGGGAGAATTAATTAAACATCACTACACCTTAATCAGACAGGGAAATATTATTATAACCATTTTACAGCCCAGGGACAGGGAGGTTAAGCCATGAATAGAACCCAGAATTCTGACTCCTAGTCACCTTTTCTAACCCCTCTGATCGCTTACTATAGAGGTAGAATGCTAATAAATGAGTGCCCTGTTCCAATTTTATTCTTCAGTCTGTGGTATGCGGCCGGTCATACTAAACTATCTTAACAGTCCCGTCTGGCCTTAGAATCCATGAAACCTATTTTTGAAACGTAAGGCAGTTTTCAACAACATGCACTGACTTGGATTAACAATTCTGCAAGATTAAAAACAACACAAGCCGAACCAATGGGCAGTATGTGCAAGAGACACGGAGACGCAGAGCTGACAATGGCAAGGTTTGCTGTACGCAAAGGCTGGATGGTGCCTTGGCTCTGTAGTTCAGATAGACTCCTCCCACCGTCCCCCTGCTTGTAACAGTCCATTGTGTCCAGCATCATTTGAGCTGGGATTTCCATGGAAAGCCAGTGAGAGTTAGGCACCCATCTCCTTTTAAGCTCAGCTGCTACCTCTCGTTTATATCTCAGCTATTATATAAGAACCATTATTAAGAAACCAGCTTTTGAAAACACAAAAACCAATGTAGGATAAGCTCCATAAAACAGCTCTGCTTTTTCTGGTATTGATTTTGCTTATTTTGAAGTTAAGCGTATCCATAAATACGTTCTACGCTCCCTTGAGGTAAGTCTCATAAGAGATATTAAAAAAAAAACACAAGAATTCTTTGGCAGCAATTACCATCTCAGATAACCTGCCTGGGGTTGGGAAAGCGTGCCAACAATCTGTGCAGAAATAGCTTTCATTTGGGCTGTTTATTTTCATACGCTTTGTCTGCCACTTTACTGCTGTGGCGGGGGTACTTAACTGTCAGCTTCCATTAAACACTTTGTCAGCTGTTCCCACTCCAGGCAGAAACCAAAATTATTGTTCATCTCCCAATATTCATTCAAGTCGACCCACTGGCAGGAAGCAAGAGGGACAGCAAAGGAAATCATCCTTGGGCCAAATAATGAGCTTTGATTGGGCTCCTTAGTTCCCGCACTCATCCAGTCCCCCTGCTTCCCCTCCTCCCCGCGCACACCTGACGTTAATTTCAAATGCATAGCAGCTTCAAGGCAGTTGCTCTACTGTATAACACAGTTTGGCTAAGTGAGCTACTTTGAGGCAGCTCGAAGACTTCAAATGGCCTGGAAGAAAACAGTGTACAGTATAGCGGTTTCACATTAGTTTCAAGCAATGAAGCAGCTTAATCATGAATGTGATCTGTCCCTTCCTGAACTAGGGCAATAAAAATCAAAATACATTAGAACTGCTAAATCATGGGCTTGGAACTAGTGAAATTTTTCAGATGAATAGTTTATTCAACAAAAACAATACAGTTTTAGTTGACCTGAAACTATTCATAAATTTGACATGAATAATTTTAACCATTGACAAAATGGCCCAGGAAAGAGTGGGAGGGGACAAGGGTATCACTGCTGCTACTGTCCCCACACCCTTTCTAAACTTTAGGCCGGTGCTTAGGGCACTCATCTGGGGGTACGTCCAGACTACCCGACATATCGGCGGGTAGCGATCGATTTATCGGGGATTGATATATCGCGTCTCATTAAGCCGCGATATATCGATCCCCAAACGTGCTCCCCATTGACTCCGGAACTCTACCGGAGCGAGCGGTGGTAGCGGAGTCGACGGGGGAGCCGCGGCCATCGATCCCGCACCGTGAGGACCCAAGGTAAATCGATCTAAGATACTTTGACTTCAGCTACGCTATTCACGTTCAAACCCCAGGTTCAAATCCAAGCTCTGGAAGAGCTCCAGAAGGGACCTTTTTGATTCACCAAAAGTTCCAAAACATTTCAGATTTGGTGCAACTGAAACAGATATTTTTTTCTAACTACCACCAAACCGAAACGTCAGTAATTCACTCAGCTGTACTTGGAACTTATATTTTAGGAGATTCCCCCCCTCCTCTTAAAGAGTTCTAGTAGGGTTTCTTTTTATAAACAGATGTGGGACTGTAAAGTCGTAGCCCCTAGATTGTAACGCTCTCGCACCAAATGCAATGAAAGCCCTTAGGGACAAAACCAAACAATTCTATACAGCAGGATCTCTTATCCTCGATCATCGCTCTTCTTCCTAAAGACAAATCTTTCAGTCTCACTATATTTGCTCCCACTCGTACTCGTACTCCTAGAGCTTTGAATGAAAGTTTTGAAGCCTTCCAAGTGGCTTGTAAGCCAGAGCCCAGTTTTGATTCAAGTTTGTCCTCCCGTTCACATTTTGGGAAGTGGAATGATTAATTGATTTCCATCATCGTTCTCCCCATAAGTCACAGGCTGAACTGCTATTTCAAGTTTCCATGGACAAAGATTTCATTATACAAAGCCATAATTTTTAACCAGAGCTGTGCAATGATTTCAGTCTTCAACCTGAATTAGGCCCATATGTTTTAGTCAAATGTGGTGAGTGCAAGTTGGGGGGAAAAGTTGTGGTGGGGGAACAGGTCTATCTCAGTGGCTGAATAAACTTCCACCCACATCAGAGCACAAAGGGACTCTGACTTGGTCGTCTTAACCCTTATCTAAACAAAATAAATCAAAAATACAATTTTCCGCTTGACGCTGAAGGATTTGCTATCTCAGCCGAAAAGCAATTTTAAACACTCCCAAGGTGAGCGAGGCTGAACTCTTGCAAGAGGACTTGACTTCTGAGATGGTATCGCTGGGTCCCTAACCTCTCATGCCAAGTTGTCATGATGATTGCTGCTACAGTAGCACCTGCTAAAGGACCCAACCGAGATCAGGGGCTCTTTGTGCTCGGTGCTGTACAAACACATAGGAAGAGACAGGTGCTGCCCCAAAGAGTTCACCATCTACATTTTAGAGATGGGGAGCTCAGGCAGAGGATGGTGTGGACTGCACTCTCAGCAAGTTTGCAGATGACACTAAACTAGGAGGCATGGTAGATACGCAGGAGGGTAGGGATCAGATACAGAGGGACCTAGAAAAATTAGAGGATTGGGCCCAAAAAAACCTGATGAGGTTCAACAAGGACAAGTGCAGAGTCCTGCACTTAGGACGGAAGAATCCTATGCACTGCTACAGACTAGGGACCGAATGGCTAGGTAGCAGTTCTGCAGACAAGGACCTAGGGGTCACAGTGGACAAGAAGCTGGATATGAGTCAACAGTGTGCTCTTGTTGCCAAGAAGGCTAATGGCATTTTGGGCTGTATAAGTAGGGGTATTGCCAGCAGATCGAGGGACAGATCGTTCCCCTTTATTTGACATTGGTGAGGCCTCATCTGGAGTACTGTGTCCAGTTTTGGGCCCCACACTACAAGAAGAATGTGGAAATATTGGAAAGAGTCCAGCGGAGGGCAACAAAAATGATTAGGGGTCTGGAGCACATGACTTATGAGGAGAGGCTGAGGGAACTGGGATTGTTTAGTCTCCAGAAGAGAAGAATGAGGAGGGATTTGATAGCTGCTTTCAACTACCTGAAGGGGGGTTCCAAAGAGGATGGAGCTCAGCTGTTCTCAGTGGTGGCAGATGACAGAACAAGGAGCAATGGTCTCAAGTTGCAGTGGGGGAGGTCTAGGTTGGATATTAGGAAACACTATTTCACTAGGAGGGTGGTGAAGCACTGGAATGCTTTACCTAGGGAGGTGGTGGAATCTCCTTCCTGGGAGGTTTTTAAGGCCCGGCTTGACAAAGCCCTGGCTGGGATAATTTAGTTGGGAATTGGTCCTGCTTTGAACAGGGGGTTGGACTAGATGACCTCCTGAGGTCCCTTCCAACCCTGATATTCTATGATTCAGAGAGAAACTAAGTATTGACCAGGCGACACACACAGTCTGTGGTAGAACAGAGAATTGGAGCCAAGTCTCCTGAAACCCACTACAGATCCTTAAGCACAAGATCAACTTTACTCTGAAGACCATCCTCATCATTCTTTGTTCACACAATGAACACAAATTCCCATTGCTGCAGCTCAGAGTGTTCTCCTCAGGGCTCCCTCTTCCTCCCACAACATTTACACTTAAAGCATGGTGAAACTGTTAGTCTGTGCTCAAATTAGTATCTGGTAGGACCAGATCCACTGTTACCCCATGATGGGATTCCACTAGTTGGTATGAAAATGGGAGCGATTGTTTAACTAGAGATATGACGCCGTTGTGCATATGGGAGAGGAAGGGGAAGGTTATTAATACAGCTGAGCAACTAACTGATTTTTCAGTTAGGTGGCCAAACCAAACAATCCAGGGAGAAAAAAACGGTTTATTTTGAACTACAACTGATTTTTCCCCTCCAAAACAAAAAAAGAAAAAAATATCATTCAGGTCAAATGAAACATTTCAAATATAATTTCAAAAATATAGGCCTTAACTGATGACCCAGACCGGGCGGGGAGTGGCGGGGGACTGGCTCCTGAAACGTGGCCCCACCCCCACACTGCCCTTCCCTAAGGCTCTGACCCCGCACTACCCCTTCATCCTGATGCCCCACCCCATCCAACCCCTTCTCTCCGAGGCCTTGCCCTCGTGCCACCCCTTCTTCCTGAGCCCCCATCCTCATGCCGCCCCACCCCCGAGGCCCTGCTCCCGTGCTGCCTCTTCCCCCAAGACCCCATCCCCCACTCACCCCTCTCCGCCCACTCCCCCCAGTCACTCGCCCTTATGGCTAGTAAAAAGTGAGGGGCCATGGTCCCCTCGGCCCCCCGTTCCGGCATCCCTGGCCCAGACTCTAGCTAATTTCACTTCAGTTATTGATACTGACATCAACTCCAGTGGCCCTGAGCCTTTCCTGGGCAAAGTCTGGTGAGACAGATGCCAGAGGGGACACGAGTTCTCAGTAGCCAGAGAATTTGGGGGAATCTCAGAGATTCAGAAATCTGGGCATTGGGGAGATGACACCCTTCATAGATAGCTTTTGAAAATAAATTTCTGGCCTGTGCCTTCCAGGCTACAGAACTCTTCATGGGTCTTAAAGTAAAGAAATTAAAGAAATTCAAGGGTGAAAGGCTTCTTCCTGCCTTGGAAGTTAGAGCTAGGCCCAAGATGCTAAGTTCATCTCCAGACTCATGCTTCAGGGATGTTCTGCTCTGGGGACTTGGTTCATTCCACTACAGAGATGGACCTGAGCTGCAAGGTTCAGATGTGGAGCTGCACTTCTTGAAAGTTCCTGGGCATCTGGGCTTGGGGATTCTGATCAGGTCAGACTCTAGTGGAGACATTATTTTCTCCGTATTTGTTTCAGGCCTTGCTTAATTCAGATGCAAACACTGAAGCACATCCCCACACAGCCGTAGAGTTCAGCAGCACCACCTGCTCAGATTTTGTAGCAAGGCCTGCTTCTACTTGTCTGTAACTCCAAAGAGATGGACTCAGCCAGCCCTTTCAGTTCAGGGGGCTGACCTTGCAGGACTAATCTCAGCAGAGCCATATTTGCAGCTCTGGTACTGGGTGCACAGAAACATAATGTTGCCTGTGCCCTTCACTGAGGGACTCTCTTCCACAAGCTCATTCCTGGCTTAGCTGGAGAAGCTGGATTTGACATGGTTAGGTATTCAGTTGCAACATGAAATTACCAAAATGCAAACCATGGGAAAACCTTCTGTAAATCACTTATTGGCAGGTCTCTCACCTCTTGACGAGTGCATGACTGGATATGTTCAAGCCATTTGGAATTTACAACTTAGAACCTAGAAGATCTTCCCGAAGAAAGATATTTTCTGCTGGCACTAAAATAACTTTATCTGAGCTTAACATCGGTGTTAATGTTTCAGTCTTTATACTGCAAGTTTGCAGTCCGCAAAGCCAAATTTCATTTCACCTTCTAGCTGTACAGTAGTTCTATTGTTTTTTTTGTTTTTTGTTTTTTTACAAAAGTCATTTTTCTTGTAAATGTCCTGCTTTGGCTTTTCAAAAAGAAAAATGCAAGGACTCAGGGGATTGGCAATGGGAATGCAGAACCTTTACCCTCTAAGTGAAAGGGTTTGTACATTTAATGGAAGCGCATAGACCTAAACTGAGTAAACACGTTTGTATTACTATAGTCCCCTGCCCTTCAGTCCCTCGTCAGTCCCCATTATTCACGTGAGGACTTCAACATATGGCTCCCCCTGGGTGCAGCAGTTCACCCACCCAGAACAAATTGCAGGATCAGGGCCTTAAACTAATCCATAAGTACAGCGACAGATCAGTTCACCTACATGGGGTGGGGTTGGGCAGATCATGGCAGCTGTTGAAGAGCACACAGTGACAACGGGTTAAGGCAAAGAGTAAAGGGGACACCAGGAAAAGCTTTCTAATGGGCCTCAGCAGGGCCTCTCAATTGCATGCCTGCTAGCACTGGCAATGCACACTTGTTAAGCATGGACACCAAGCGGACACGCGAAAACTCCAGTACGATCACTGCATGTATCTGTCAATGTATGCATGTATGAATTCTGTCACAGGAACATACATGCATTAGAATCTGTCTCCTGATCTACAGGTGAGAGTGCTGGAAGTGTGTGCGTGCAGATAGTAGCTCTTCGTATCCAACTGAAAATGCAATCGTGGACTTATGCTGGGAAACGTTATCACCCACATTTCAGTTTGGCCAGGACACTGACCTGTCTGCTTTCATTTACTCTCCTTACTTTTGATCTGATAATTTGCAAGTTTGGTGGAAGGCAGCATAGCACAGACTTGGGGCAAAGTCCTATTTTCCTATGATCTTTGCTCCTTTTTTCCTAATTGGGTCTCAAAACTTAGCCATGAGCACAGTTTTCCCTAGGGCAGAATTAGTCCACATGGTAATTTGAGAGAAAGGGGAGTGGATAGGACTGCAGAAATTACAATGCCTACACAGCCATGGTACGATACATACTGTAACCCTCCGATCTAAACGCGCCTGGTAGCTACTAACTCTCAATATCTGAGTTTATTTATTTATTTTCTTAAAGCCTAGGAAGATGGTTTAAAATTAAGGACACACATTAGTCAAACATCTACATAGAGCTAGATGTTTTCTTGCCGTTGCTATAACCCAGTGGTCCCCAAACTGTGGCGTGCGCCCCCCTCAGGGGGCACAGAGGAACATTCCGGGGGGACACAGTGGGGCCTGGGCCAGCCCCCAGAGGAGGCGGAGAGGGAATGTCATCCAGCTCCGCTCTGCCCCCAGCTCCTCGCCCCAGTCACAGCTCAGGCTCCAGCCACAGCCTCACTTCCAGGCCTGGCTCCACTCCCAGCCGCGACCCCAGCTGCAGCCCCGGGTCTGGCTCCTGGCCTTGTCCTCAGCTCCTAGCCCTGGCTGGGGCTCCACTCCTGGCCATGGCCCCAGCCGCAGCTCCGGTCCCGGCCTTGGCTCTCGGGTCCCGGCCCCAATCGCGACCCCCAGCTCCCAGCTCTGAGTGTAGACCCCCAACCGCGGCTCAGCTCCCAGCCCTGGCTCCTGACCGTGGCCCCAACCCGGCTCTCAGCCACAGCTTATGACCTCGGTTCTTGGCGGGGGGAACAAAAGGAGAGCATGTACAGGTTCCATTATGGGTAAGAGGGGGGCACAACAGAAAAAGTTAGGGGACAACTGCTATAACCAGTTCTTTACTCCTTAGCCTAGAGGGAATGCCCTCTCCTTAAAACGGTTATATACTGGATCCTCTAAATTAGTAAGTCTCGTTAGAGATTATACAGTCAGTATCCCATAGAAGCTCCAAATTCATAGTGCTCATTATGTAAAACAGTGCATGTTAATGCTTAACTTGGTTGATGCTTCTGGAGATAAAATACAAATGTATCTATAAAGCCATCAAATGCTCCCAGGGATTTCAGAATAGTGTCCCTTGGCTGCCGCAGAAATTTATTAGCTTTACCAATATTTTCTTTCTTAGTTCTGCAAACTCAGCGAGCACTGGCTATGCAGAGCCTTGAAACCACATGTTTATTTTCCTAAGCTATAAAAAGTTTATAAGGGTAGCTGGTATCCTTATGGACCACTGTGCACGGACTTGCTACTGCATTCCATGCTGATACAGAAGAACTCTGTGTTCTATACCAGAGGGAAATCCTTGTGATACAGCTGTCCACAAGCCAACAAGAGTACAGACATCTTCGAAAATATATCACCGATTAAAAAGCGGATCGCTGAAACTTCACAAAGCTTCACATATGGGAAAAATAAGCCTGGATAGTGCAATGAGCTCGGGCATCCCAATGAGAGCAGTGTTTTAACGAGTCCCACAACAATCGTAACAAAGAAAACACCAGCTCAACCCAACACCTCCCTGTTTTTAAATCACAATTTTAAGTCACAATTTCTACTTGGCAATTCCATATGCATTAGGGCGATAATTAAAAGGATAGTAGACAAACACTACTCTCTCATTCTACTTCGCGGCTCTCAGTAGACCCTGAGCTGGTGTAAACTGATGAGGCTTCAATGAAGCTATGCCAATCTACATGAATGGGTGAATCTGGCCCTTAGTTATTCATCTCTTAGAGGAGCAGATAGCTTCACAAGCTCACGAGGTTTGGCACACTCAAACTACTGCTCTGGAACCAGTGATTCAAATCACATCAAGGCGGATGTTACAAGAGAGCTCGATAGCTGTATATATGTAAATAGCTAGTTAATACAGACAATGGCAGTAGGTGGCGCTAAAGAATACACAACATAGTTCCTGGGTTTGTAGGACCAATTTGAAACTTGCTTTTGTGCACAGTAAATGGCTTCTTCTGGCCACTCTTTCCATCACCTCTTAGCAGTGGAATCACCCCTTTATCCTTCTAAGGTAAATACACTCATCATCATGGAATTGCTCACATCAAGGAAGGGGGATTCTTTCACGAGACCTTAAAAGCAGTGGTATATTGAACGTGTCCATCGAGCGTCCCATGGTGCTTCATGTAAGTATAGGGATTTGCTCGTTTCCTTGGCTAGCTTTCCTCCAATCCCCTGCTGCTGGGCAGTGTGCCATGTCCCCACAGGGTTGCCGTCCTCCTCTTCATGGGTGGCAGTAGCCCTGCGGTGCTGTTTGTATATGATTTGTAAAGCACTTTGGAAACTTTTGGGCTGAAGGGAGCTGTCATCAGTGTAAATAGGACTTACGCCCACATTTTCTCAGCCGGCTTCTGAAATTGCATTTCTAAGCATTCAGCAGAGGTGTGCAACTGTTTACATGTACAAAGCTCACTATTGTGCATGGAGAGTCCTGGCCACAGGCATAAAAATTGCCTGCACAGTTTTGGAAGTTGTTTTGGAATATTTTGTTTTTAGATCACACTGAGGAACTGAAGAAAATTATACTCTGTTCCAATCTCCATAGTGCCATTATACTCTGACCTCCCTGACCAACTGGGTAACACTTCCAACTATTAAAGCACCCTAATTCCCTGACTCCCCTGAGTTTTCCAACCTCTTCTGCCCTCCTCAGCACTGAAAACCCACCTCAAACTTTTCACCTTGATTGTTGTGCCTGCGCGAGTGTCTTCCCAGCTGCTAGTTCTTGACGCTATGGCTGAGTTGACAACTAGCGGCTGAGTCAGTCAGCTGGGAGGCTGGGAAACCTTTTCATGGAAATTTCCAGGACATGATGCACCCGCACCGGGAACCATGGCGCCCACTGCCTGTTGTGTATTCACAGACGTTTGCAGAGATGTACTAAAATACAGAGCTGAGAGGGTATTTCAACGGTCTCCCAAATCATGGCTGATAAATTAGGCGCCTGATCCCACAATCCTAAGGAGTTAGTGCCATTGGTTGTCTCGCATGACCTCAGTGGGTCTACTTGGACCAAGACGGTTACTCAAGTGAGCAGGAGTTGCAAGTTGGAGCATACTTTTGTAGTGGAGCAAAGAAAACCCCTATGCCTTTAATTGTGGCCTTCACTTCTCTAAAGAAATACAGAATTTCTGGCTGGAGCAAGTCATTGCTCCCCCCCCGGAGCTAATCCCTGCCACTCCCAGCTATTCCACTTCCCAGTTATATAGGCATAAACATCACATCTCTCAGTGAAAACATTGCTAGAGCTTGAGCAGGCCCACTCGGCAGGAAGCCTGAATGTTTGGCCAATGGACCATTGTAACCAATAGAGCCCCCACTATTCACTCCATGACTAGTCCCAGTGAAAGCCAGATACTGCTCAGTGCAACAGTGTGAATAGGGGTGGTAGTATCTAGCTAAGAACGTGTTACTCAGCTGTAAATTCTTTTCTAATTAAGGCTTTCAGCTAATGGACTCATCTTTCTCTTGCTCCATGGCATAAGGTGGGGTAGCCAACAGGCGGACCGTGGGCCAAATCCGGGCCACCAACGCTTTTGAACAGACGGCAAAATCTTTTTATTTATTTATTATCATTATTGTTATTGTGGTATGAAAAATATTTCTCTGGAGTCTGGACCTTGACAAAAAATAATGGACTACCCCTGGCCTATGGCATTTATTGCAGCAATGCTAACCATGATGAACATGTTTGCTGCTAATACAGGTGTCATTAATAGACTCCTACTGGCATAGAAGTTTCTGCTGTAATTCAGTCACCTGATGGGACCTTGATTTGTAAAGGATGCAAATTTCCTACTGCAAAACAGAGAAAAGGGGTGCAAGCTGGTGGTATCCTGGTGCAAAGATAATTGTGTTGCCCCCTTAGCAATAAAACTTCTTAATTCACTCAAGGAAGGATTCTTCCCTCATCACTTGCAATGATACCTTACTCTGGGAGCAGCCCCAACAAAATCAACAAAAAACTACTCAACATGAATAAGGATGGCAGAATTCAGCCTTCCATCACTCACTCACTCTCTGGGCACAATTGGGAAAGGAGCTCGATCTATTTAGCTTCTTGAAGAACAGGTTGGGATGTGAGTTGATCCTGGTCTAATAGTAGAGGATTCTTTAATTCACCAGACAAAGGCATAACAAGATCTGATGGCTGGAAATTGACACTACATAAATTCAGACCAGTATATAAAGCCAAATTTTAAACAGTGAGGGTAACGAACCACTGGAACAATTTCTCAAAGTGTGTTGTGGATTCTTTTTCACTAGAAATCTTTACATCAAGACGGTCTGCCTTCCTAAATGATGTGCCCTCCCTCGCTCAGCCAGAAGTTGTGAGCTTGACGCAGGAATCAACGGGTGAATTCTATACTGCCTGCGTTGGACAGGAAATCCGACTAGATGCTCAGATTGGTCCCTTCTAGCGTTAATCTCTATGAATCTCTGAAAAGCTGAGCAGTTTCAGGAGTACTTTTGTCTTCTCCCTCTCTGCCCTGCTTCCATTCTCTCTCCTCTAGTTCCGTATCTATTGGTAATGAACTTACTGTCATAGCTGTCTGAGTGTCTGACTCCGCACAGCTCTCCAAGGGCACCACATTTAAAGAGAAAGTAACCTTCCTCCAGAGACAGCAGCGTGACTAGGGTTACATTTCAACACATTGCCATCACATTGCCTTTTATCTTGTACTGGTATTTTCCCAGGATGTTATATGGTCAAGGAGAGAGATCAAAGGCAGAAAGAGGAAGGTTATTGGGTTAAGAGATATTCGCAGAAAAAGGAAAATATAAAGATAAAAACTAAGGAGGAAATGGCTCAGGCAGGAGACAATAAAGGAAAGAAAGAGGGGACAAGGTTGGGAAGAGAGTAGAAGATCCTGTGCTGCAATCACCTTGAAGATGAGAGTTTTGTGGTTAAAGCCCAGAATGGAGAGTGAGGTTCTATTCTTGCTGGGCCAGATTTCCTGTGGGGCCTTGGGCAAGTCACTTCACCCCGGTGCCTCGGTTTCGGCATCTGCTAAATAAGGACAACGATCGTTACCTATTTCACAGAGTGTTGTGAGGCTTACTGATTGCAAAATGCTTTGAGAGCATCAAAGAAAAGGTGCTAAAGGAGCACAGAGCATTATGGTATAGTAGCATTTACCCATTGGGGGGCTCAGGTCGCCTGTGCCAAGCAGTGGTCATGCTCCCAATACAGCGTTAGACCCAAACCCTGAGTTTATCTACCCTGAGTTGCAATGCAGTGTCTTCTCTTTTCGGCTGGTTTCAGAAGGCTTGTTCCATTTATTTCAGTTTGCGGTTCTTCTCTGTTGAGGTTAATATCAATGTCATTGTGTTACTAGTTAAAAATAACTCTCCGGCAGTAATAATAGGGGTACAGATATAGCGGGCTGTGAAAACCAATCTCCAAGTGGGCAGTCATGGGGTGAGATGGAGCATAACCTGGCTTAACCCAGGTAAGGCCACAAGGGGTGGCCAGATGCACAAGTTAGCCCACAGGTGGCGGCTACCACCCCCGGGCTCAATGGCGAGAAGAATAGCAGACCTTGATTGAGATGTTTGCTGTATATTTTTCAAGGAGACAGATGTTTATTTCTGTTCTTCAGAAAGCGTGGGAAGAGTTTCATTTTTTCCCCCAATGGCCTCTGTTTATCTGAGAACCCACACTGGTAGATGAACATGGCAACAGTCCGAATGAAGTTGGCAAATACCTGATTTATGCCTTTTTTTTTAAAACCAGCAATGGAGCTCAAAATAAAGTTTAGCCAATAACATGTTTACTATAAATCTAGGCTACTTTAAAATTAGAAGGCAGCATGGACTAGTGGATAAGACACTGGACTGCAAACTGAAGGCAATTATCCCACCTATTAAGACTTAAGAAAAGTCTTTCTACAAACGCAGGAAACCTATTTTTCTAATCACGTATAAACTTGAAATTTTATTTTGGTTTCAAACTCAGCTGTTTCTATCCTAAGACAAATGTGACCACTGAGGTTTTAAAGTTCATCCCTTGTGAGAAATACACACATGTATGATTTTAAACACTCTGTAAAAGTGAGCTGGAAAATCTGAGGCCGGGTCTCCTCTCTGGAGCCAGTCCTGCCCTTGGCTGGAGGGGGTCATTGCTGAGTGAGGTGAGATGCTCCCAGATCCCATCTGATTAAGCTGCAGGCACTGGGGGCTTGTTCTCCTTTTAACAATTCTAACCCTGCTGGTCTAAGCATTAAAGAAGAGAACACTGATTCCCACCAGGCAACTTACTGCAGGATTACATGACCCCCTGCAGCCCAGCTCCCTTTGTAGGGAAAAGAAAAGCGTGGGCCCAGGGCAAGTGGTCCTGCTTCTCTCAGTAGCTGTGATGCACAACAACACAGCAGGGACAGCTAAACACAGAGTGGACACCATGTTGCTGAATTTTCTCTTTCATCAACAAACCCTCGCTCTTCTAATATATGCCGGAGGATCTTTCCCAACACTTGAGAGAGTGGACAGCACTTTGGTTTGTAAGGTCTCGTCTGAAACTTGTATGCAGTAAAGTATATGGTAAAGATAAAGGGATGGGTCATTCCTACAAGGATGTGAATCTAGGACACCAGATAACATAGCTATTCCAAAGCAGATGCTTAGAGCATTCAGCTACACATCTCGGGCCTGAAACCTTGGGCACTTAGGGCAGGTCTACACTACACTTAGGGCAGGGATCGACACTCTGAGATTGATCACCGGCGGTCGATTTAGCGGGTCTAGTAAAGACCCGCCAAATCGACTGCAGATCGCTCTCCAGTCAATCCCTGTACTCTACCCCCAATGAGAAGAGGAAGGTGTAGACCCGCGGTAACTCGACCTAAGGTGCGTCGACTCCAGCTATGTTATTCACGTAGCTGGAGTTGCATAGCGTAGGTCGACATACCCTGATAATGTAGACATAGCCTCAGTCCCTGCACACAACTCCCATTGACTTTATGTGGCAAATGAAGTCACAATATGGCCCCGATTGAGGGGAGGCATGAACTAGTGGTTTAGTTTCTCTTTTTGTCCATGGCAGGAGAAAGGAATTGGAAGATAAATGAAAAAGGTGTTGAGGTTGCAAGCCACACAGGCTTGTGATTTTATTTTCTTTGTTATGTTCAAGAACAATAAAATATTTTCCAACAGCTTTCTCAGAGCTAGGTTATATTGATTCATTATTTGAATCTGCCGGGAGCTCACTGCACTTACCTGTGAACGTGCCTACAAGCCTAGGGGATTGTCCTTCAAAGTGGAGGATAAACATTCAGTGAGTTAACCTGGACAAGAATACACAGAGGGATTTCTATTTCAATACTTATTAGCAGATCAAAGGATATGTAATAAAATCAGCACAGACAAACCAGCTTCCACACACCCATTATTGTCTCCTGGGATTGACTACTATGATTTCTCTATAAGTGTGCCAGGCACTTTACTGTCGCAAGGCAGCTGGGATTAAAATTGGTTCAGCACCAGTGTGCCAGAACAGATGCTCCCCGTGGAGCCAATTCAGGGGCCATGGCTGCACCTGGGCTATCAAGGGTCGGAGGGAGTTCACTGAGGGCAGAGCTAGATGGTGAACTGCAGAGTGAAGCTGCAGGGAAGGAGGATCTCCTGCAGTGGTCCCTGAAGAAGATCCAGCTGAAAGCTTTGTTCTTCCTTTGGGAGCAGCCAAAGCAGGCAGGTCAGGCCTTGCCTCTTCTCTGGCTACTCGGGCAGCAGGACGGGACAGGGACCTCAGGGAGGAGGGGCGGTGCCCAACTTACAGCTGGGTGGAATATTTGGTTTTGTGTTTGCTTTTTGGAACTTAGCATCAATAAAGAAACAAGATCCCAAGAAGGGCTGTGATTGGATGAGCAAGACTGTGTGGAGTTTTGTTTAAGGTGCCCTGAAGAAGAGGAAAATAAGTGCAGGGCACTGCGGAGGCACCCTTGCCAAGAGGGGACGCTTGGGTGGTGGCCACCATGTTACAAGTACAAGCAGAGAGACATGGGCTATGCCCCAGAGTTAACAGTCTAACTGAAGGTGCTATGAGTGGTGATTACAAGGCAGTAGGGAGGGGATGGGGTAGGTGTGGGAGGTGGTGGCACTGGTGACAGAGTTAATGAGATGATGAAGGTTAAAATGCAGGCAGTATTGCCTAATGATTACATCAGGAAACAGAGAATTTGACACTACAGGGATAAGCAAGGTATAAATGCTTAAGTAGGTAGAATGAGAGAAATCGGGATTCTTGGGATCTGGTCCCTGCTGTGTCACTGACTCTCACGATCAAGCCTCAATACAGCAGCAGAGCAGGCATTGCAACTAAAAGGGCACTTTGGTTTTGGGTGTTCCTACCTAGGGATACAATTTTCAGCACCTGAAAATTCTAGACACATCTCCAGTGACTTGTCATCTGTGACACTCTAGAAACCCCAAATAAGCACTTGTGTGCTGAATACATGATTGTTCTCTGCAATACAGATGCAGTGGATAATGGTTATACAAGCTACATTCTTTGACTGGAAGCATAAACATGTGCTTAAGGGAGACAAGTCTGACAGTCTAGAGACCTAATCTTCCTATTAGCAGCCTTCGATGTCTATTACCCTGTCTCACTACATTTCCTTTTGTGTCATAGCTCGGATAGCTTTTGCAACAGAACAAACAGACGTGCCCTGAGATTTGCATAAAGATCATTCTTGATATTAAAAAAATGTTTCAAGATGTCGCGGGCACAGGGATGATTTGCTCATACATTAGGAATTCCAGTTATAACCAGCCCCTTCTCACAACCAATTGTTAAAAGCTTCTAGTCTTCCATTGTTTACACATTGCCCAGCTCAGTGTGTTACATGAAGGAGCTGAATTACAGGTCAAGATTTATATTTAAGTGAATTGTGCTCTCTGGAAAATCGAGAGTATCTCAGAGATCACAGGCCTGGAGCAAGAGGGAGCAGGGAAGACATCAGTGGAGTCATGATGGCCCTCCACAAATGGAGTTGTAAGTAGACAAAGTGAATAATTTACCAATCCCATGTCTGGTCCTTAATCTCTTCTCCTTCTATGTATACAGGGCTGTATGTGTCAATGACACTTTATGAGCACATGAATGACATAGCAAATAACTCACAGCTGGCTTCATGAGTGGAACTCTATGGAAAGCAATGGAGTTGCATTGCCCGGACCGAATTTGGCCCATCAACTTTGCCTGAGAAGCCACTGTAACACATTCATAAAATATGTGTTGTGTCTGTTTCTAGTGGCGGGTCCACTAGAGGACAATAACCTACTACTGCTACTATCTAATGGAGATATACCTTTAAGACAAGAGATTTATGCTTTGGTGCTGAAGGTCCCAAGTTGAAACCACTGGCAAGCCACACATTGGATCATTACAACTACAATATATAACTCAGGCAGACAAATCTGAGAAGCCAGAAGAGAGCATAGACAGAAGATGTCAAGGAAATAATGTTAATACTGGATGCTTTTGCAAGAGATGCTTGTTTTAAAGGGGCAATTGCTAAGAAAAGGGGGATGCTTGGTGGGCAGGTTGCTGAAAGCACAGTGGGGCTGCATAAAAGCAGGCACAAAGCCGGAGAGTGGGAGAAGGAAATTGTTGAGAAGATACAGAGTAGAATAAGAATGAGGAGGGAAGAGTAGGAGGAAATGAAAGTCATGGGAGTTTGGCACGCAGAAGTACTTCAGAACCAAGGTTCACAACAGTCTTCTCTTCCATTGGAGGAGATCAGACTCCTGCTAACCCAGGCCTTCCACTTACCACTTTGGTCCACATTGTTGTGACATAAGCAATGAACTTTAAAAAAAAAAAAAAAAACGTGGATGCAAATGTTTAGCAATGAGTGTGATTAGCCATTGGACCCGATCACCGAGGGATGTGATACATTCTCCATCACTTACAGTTTTTGTATCAAGACTGGATGTGTTTCTAAAAGATACATTCTAGTTCAACAATTTGTTGTGGGGCTAGACGCAGGAATCACTGGGTGAAATTCTACAACTCTGGATTATGCAAGAGAGTAGACTAGATGATCAGAATAGACTTTTCTGGCCTTAAAAAAACCCTACCAATCTATTATCTTAATGGGAGCATACTTTGGAACAGCAATCTTCCATTTGAAATATAGACTTACCTCCTTCACCACCAGGGATCGGTTCTCGGCCCTACACTATTTAACCTTTCTATCAGTGACGCGGATGGAAGCATAACATCGTCACTGATAAAGTTTGCAGATGACACAAAGATTGGGGGAGTGGTAAATAATGAGGAGGACAGGCCACTGGTTCAGAGTGATCTGGATTTCTTTGTAAGCTGGGTGCAAGCAAACAATGTATGGCCAAATGTAAACTCATATCTGGAACAAAGAACACAGGCCACATTTACACAATGGAGGACTCTCTCCTGGGAAGCAGTGACTCTGGAAAAGATTTTGGGGTCATGGTGAATAATCAGCTGAATATGAGCTCCCAGTGTGACGCTGTGGCCAAAAAGGCAAATGTGATCTTTGGATGAATAAATACAGGAATATAGAGTAGAAGTAAAGAAGTTATATTACATACGTATTTGACACCGGTGTGACTGTTACTGGAATACTGTGTCCAGCCTGGTGTCTACAATTCTAGGGGGACGTTGATAAATTGAAGAGCGTTCAGAGAAGAGCCAAGAGAATGATGGAAGGATTGAAAACTATGTCTTATAATGAAAATTTTAACAGTGAGGGTAATAAATCACTGGAACAATTTACCAAGGGTTGTGGTGGATTCTCCATCACTGGCAATGTTTAAATAAAGATGGGATGTTTTCCTAAAAGATCTGCTCTAGTTCAAACAGGAATTATTTTGGTGCAAGTTCTATGGACAGTGTCATAAATGATGTCAGATTAGATTATCATAATAGTCCCTTCTGGCCATGGAATCAATAAATCTATGAAATCAGGCAGCTTCCTTCTGAGTTCAACTGCCGAGACCCAGATCTGGCACAGCCTGGAGCAATCCAGATTGCCAATTGCAGAGAAAGTCCTGCTCAGTCTCAGATTGGAGCATGCTCAGTGAGAAAGGAATTTTCAGGGAATGTAGCTGCTAAAATCTAAGTCTCTGAGTATGTGCAGACTGTGATAATGCTCAAAAATTTATAATTTGGCCTAATTTTGATGGATTTTCACTATCATGGCAAAAGACACATCCATGATACCCAGGGCCGGCTCCAGGCACCAGCCCACCAAGCATGTGCTTGGGGCGGCACCTGGAGGGGGGCGGCGGGGCCCCGGCCGGCCTCGCCGCCCTCCCCCCAGCGCTCCGGCCGCCGGGGAGAGTGGAGAGCCCCAGCTGGGCTCTCCGCCTTCCTCCTGGCGCTCCTGCCAGTTGGGGATTGCGGGCCCGCGGCCGGGCTCGGCGCCCTCCCCTGCCTAGGGAGGCAAAAAAGCCAGAGCCGGCCCTGATGATACCAAGGCAACCCCTTACCAAATTTCAAGTCCCTGCTCTGAAGCATGGGGGCGCTAGACCTGTTCAACTAAAAGATTGTTTTTCCATATTAAAAAATTCTAGCAATGTACTAATTCACTAGCCTCATTCTTGGAAATGGCTGAACTATTTTGGCGGAAAGCTTAACAACAGATTGGCCTAAGGCAAGCACTCACCATGGAAAATTCAGCCCAAATGGCTAAAGTTTGGCAAAGTTATAAGCAATTGAAAACAGGGTCTTATAATGGGAAGCATCAGGCAACTTTATTAAGCAGCTTTCAGTCCTGGCTCCAGTGATGATGTTACCAGACTAGAAATCTCATACACTTTTCTTAATCCTCCTTTATGAAGAAGTGTAGTAGCATAATCCATCTGGCATGTAAACGTAATGTAAGATTATGCTTTGTTTGACGGCCTCTAACTATGCCAATGCACAATAGAGCTGAGTGAATAATTAAAAACAAAACAAAAAACAAAGTGAAATGATTTTTTCTGTTTCATGTTTAGGTGGTTTCCCTCCTGTTTTGTTTTGTTAAAATAAATATAGTTAAATTTCTAAACAAAATATTTTGAAACAAAAAGTTGAAACACTTGGTTTCAAAGTGGCCAAAAATATATTTTTCAGCAAATGCTCCAAAAATGCATTTTTTCAGCTAATTTATTTGCCTAAAATATGTCATTCAGCTCTACTACATAATGAGATGAGTTAAGAATAGGGTTTACTGCAAGTCTGATGAAAGGAAAAAGTGTAATTTGCTTGTCAGTAACCGACCTGACATCACATATTTCTTTACTCTGTATGGTTCAATGATAAGTATTAGATATGGTGGCTTCCACATTATTATTAATTATTATTATTTATTTATTATTGCTGAGAGGACAATGCAATTTTTCCCCATTAAATGAATATTTTTTCACATTTATTTTTCAATGAATTGGCTTCAGCTGCCATTTGTACATTCCAGTGACTGGGACTCTCAGACACAAGTGGACCAGGAAAGTGAATTTCAAGGGTGAATGGAAGAGTATTCACAGGAACAGAATTTTAAATTCACGCCTACCGGCATTTGTGCTGGAAGTGCTTGCTGTATTCTTTCAAGGAAGGTAACAGAAATAATACCAAGTGCCTATCTGACCAACACATCTAAGTAACACTCCTCAACTGCTGTTATTCACAAACTATCAATGATCAAAAAAATTCATAATATCTGTCGAAGAAAATCCACTGTAGTAAACTGCAGTTGGCTCAAAGATATTCCTTGAGCAAGAAAAGAGGTTATACTTGAATAAATTATTTGTGGTGAATTATTCACTTAACTGTAGTTATTATAATTAAATTATGGTTTAATATGTAACATTCATGAGAAATTCCTCTATTCTGTATTTACTCATCATTTCATTTATCATGACTGAAAGCACTGATTACATATATACATTAGCTGAATGTTTTCCACTGAGTTGCTGCAAAAAAAAAAAAAAATGTTTGCTGAGAGATTGAATCAGGAAACAGATACTTCCGAATTAATGAACAGGCAGAGTGTTTGGGATGGTGCATAAATCCAGAAGTACTTTAAGTAGTGACGAATTTTTACTGCTTTTCCAAGTGAACCATATTGTTTAGAGTCTTTTGATTTGTGACTAAGAAGTAAACAGGGGTGTTGTAAATAAATCCTTCCCTTGAGCAGCTGAATTTATGAGTTTTATGGTGTGGTCCTTGCTTGAGCATTCATATGAAAACACACCTTGGTTAACTGGCTGCATCTCACATTGTCAGAGTATGTGCGCTGGCACAATGGTGACATGACGAAAATATCATATCACATGGCTACTGAGGCTCTCTGCATGCAATCAACCGTGGGATCAGCAGAGCAATCAGGACAATGGCCATGAAAGATCAGAGCAACAGCATATGGAGGGACCGAGATGTGAGATGCAGGAAACTGGAGGTCAAAATTTGATTACATCTCTGGAAAAAGGTTGTCAGGTCCTCCTGTCCCAGAGAAGGAAACCCTGGAGAAAGGGGAATTCCTCACATACACATCAGAGAAAATCCCTGCTTCAGCACCAACAACTCTATACCCAAACCTTAGCATCTGAGTGCTCAAGTCATTGCAAGGTGAGGAATGGCATAATTCATACAACTGTGCAGTTTCAGTTCACAAGAGCTCATGCAAACCTTTTCTTCTGCTTTGGTTTGTGTGGCCTTATCCCCCTCTGAGTTCTGGTTTCCTATGAACTCAATAACTCAAAGTGAAACCCAGCCAAAACCAATGTGTTTTGCCTGGTTTCAGGTTGAAATCACTGGGTTTCACAGGGTGTTCATCTGTAACCATAAACTGACCCAGGTGCACTCAAAGCTTTGCCCAAGAGTGTGAAAAACTAGCAAACTTTTCAGCATGACTGGCCCAAAACATTGGGATTGTCACAAAACCCCAAACCAGCCATCAGTGGTTATATTGCAAAGATCTCTCGCAGCTCTCACCAAAGGAGGGCTATTCTAAAGGCCTCCTCTTACTTGTGCTCAGGGTGCTAGATGAGAAAATCTGGGAGGATTGCCAGGCGTTCAGCCCCAAAACACTCCAACAGTGGCCAGCACCAGCTGCTTCAGGGGAAGGTGCAAGAAACCTGGTAAATAGCCAGTTTGGGGATAACCTTCCACCCGTAGCATTTAGTTGGGTTATGCCCTAAAGCCGGATGGTTTATATCCCTTCCCAAACACTTGCTTATTTTTAAAGTGCTTATTTGGGCATTCTTGTTCTCCCTATAAACGTCAAACCCTGCTAAGCTCTTGGCCTCACTGATATTCTGTACCAGTAAGTTCCAAAGGCTAACTGTGAACTGTGTGGAGAAAGAATGTCCTTTGACCAGGTTTGAGTTACAATGCTGACATTGCTTTTATAAATGATTATTATTGCTTGGTTTCTCTCTTTAACATTCCGCCCAATTATTGCATTGCTGTTCCAGGTCACAGCCATGGGGATGATGGCCCCTGCCCAAGTAGGATGTCTGGCAAGCCAAATGCAGGTGTGCCCTGGAAAATTGCTATCCCTGGTTTATGGACTATCCCTGATTTATGGACTTGAAGGAAAGAGCAAAGTGGTAATGATTACAGCTCCAGGAACGACTTCACCTCCCAAGGATTTTATTCACCAGCATTCTCTCTCTCTCTCTTTCTATTTTAAGTATGATTTTGGCCATGATGTCCCTGAATGGAAAGCACTGCACATTACAGGGTTTTTCACAGTCAAATGTGCTTCCTCTAGTGCTGAGTGCCTTCTGAGCAGCCAGCTTCAGTGGGAGTTGAGGGCACGTAGCAACTCTCATGAGATGCTCAGGGTCTTGCAGATTTAGGATCACCACTCTTGTCTTCATCTTTTCAGTCGACACACTACAAAATACACCAGGTTGTGCGGTTGGCTTCGTGAAAGGTCATTCCAGACAGAAGCAGAGGGCCATGTATTACCCGAGAAAATATGCTTTCATTCCATTTCCTGCCCAATTTGGAGGTTCCTGAAGTTCAGCTATGGTTAAGAGGTATATCTGAACTCCTGGATTTTTATCCAAATTACAGATCCCTAACTTGGGAAGAACCATGCTGCAGGGGACTTGGAGCAGGGTTGCAGTGAGAGTTTATATTGACCCCCCTCTTAGCATAGTATCTGAGTATTTCACAAACTTTCTACGTATTTTTCCCTCACAACACCCCCATGAGGTAGGCAAGTGCTTCTATCTTCATTTTGCCAATGGGGAAATGCAGCACAGACAACTGACTTGTCCAAAGTCACGTAGGAAGACTGTGGCAGAACAGGGAACTGAACACAGGTCTCCCAAGTCCACGGCTATCACCCTACTCGCTGGACTATCCTTATTCTCACTCCTTGTCGTAGGCTGGTAGAGGATGTGGACCAGAATCTGTGGAACGTTTTCAAAAAATAATTGCTTGTATATGTAACCTGTATGTACATGTGGGGATCTGTCCATTCATAGTGGCTGGTCCACATAAGAGTCTACTATAGCTGGCAGATAATGGAGTTTCTCCTTTAGTTCAAATAGTTGAGATTAGTGTCTTTAGTGCTGTAGGTTGCAGGTTCAAACAGCACTGATAGCTCAAGTGGGGTGGATTACATATAAATTTGCAGTCATTTAGTTAATTTACTCTCTAGATTTATTGTCTCAGTGTGAGCATTTTATATCCCCAGCCATACATCAAAATGAATTTTCTACCGCAGACAGTTACAGTAAAACTAGTAACTGAAAGCCCATGCTGTCGCAAAGGTCTGGCAGTTGGGCCAAGTAATCCGCCATCTGTGCAGACTCCCTTATACAAGCAATGAAACTATTGCATGCAAATTAGCTGTAGAGTAAGAGTAGTGATTGGTTGACTTACCTCTGATATCACAGTGGGCTAGGACTCTTGGCATGGCATAGATACATGGCTTTCTGTAGCTGTACACTGCACAGTGTAATTCATAAAGTCAAATGGCTGAGAGCCACTGGATGATAGACAATCCAGTGATGATTGAACCTAATGATATACTAAACGAAAAGGGTTCTCGGTGATACTTGTAGCTGTTTCCATCACTTCACACTGACTCAGCTGATATTTTAGGCTTCAGAATGACACAAAGACAGAGTGACAATCCTGAAATTTTATTCTAGCGATCCAAGCCTCTATGATGTTCTTCCCCTCCAAATTTGACATTTCCAACATATTCTAATAATTTTACAATTTGAATTTTTATCCCTAATCACGGGATAAAACTATTACCACAATTATGTACATGGATTTTGGAGAGACTTGAAAATTCATCTTTAATCCGAAATTCTGTTGAAATCTTAACTATGGAGCGACCAGTGCTTACTGCATAATATCAGGCTCCTACAGACAAGCAGCTCTGCTGGGCAGGAGCATCGCTACATGACACACTGAGAAGTGACTAGCATTAAAAGATGGCATGAAACCGATATTATAGGGAGGAAAAGGTGATGTTTAAACTGTGACTTTTAATTCTACGACAATTAGTAATAATGCGCACACACACACACACACACACACACACACACACACCAGAAAAGGGAAAGCCAGAGATGCCTACCACAGAAAAGTCAACCACAAGTTTAGGATCCAAGATGAAGTACCGATCTTATTCTTTAGCTCTATGTGGTTGCAGATAACGCTCTTATTTCTGAAAGCTGACAGCTTGGGATAGATGACTGTTTAAACTGATTAGATATGCCTCCGCCACAGACTATGCTACAAAAGATGAAAGCCCTTTTCAGATGCATGCCAGTGGTACCCAACTAAAGGAATAAAAGCTGGCCTTTAAACAAACAACATATTCTTGGACATGTATCTTAAGACTGCTTCAAAGTGAAAGGTCTTACAACTGCCAGTGCTTGTTTTGTTGCTTAAAGAGTTTAAAGCAACATGTAACTTTAGCCCAGACCTTTATAACATTCTTATGACTGAAAAGAAGATATTTTATGGCAAGCTAAAGGAGGGAAAGCGCTCTCAGGGAGGCCAGAAGAAACGTTTCCAGAACTCCCTCAAGTTATCCTTGGGGCATTTCTGCATTGACCCAGAGTTTTAGGAAGATCTCGCTCATGATAATTCTACCTGGTGAAGCCTCATCCATACTGGAGCTGTAGTCTACGAGCAGAGGAGAGCTATACAGGCAGAGCAGAAGTGCCAGCAGCATAAATCTTGCAACAGTGGCACGTCCACTGTTAATCAAGTAATCCATAGAGGCATCTCTTGGTCAGCATGCCACAGAGTTCAAAGCTCAAATTGGCCGGATAAGCCACTCACGTGTTCACAGAAACCAAATCAACTAGTGATGTCATGGGCATGTTCGAACTCGAAGGATGAACAACATGACTTTAAATAAAATAAAAAAAAGAAAGAGACCAACAAATGTTGCAGTTAAGAATGTGATTTCCTGAACCCACATAAATGCACTGCAAGAGACCCCTACACCAAGTCAAACATACTGATCTGTGAGAAAAGTAGGAAGGGTTTCAGCAAATGGTTGTACATGAAGCACATACAGGTATGAAGAGCCACATAATTTTCCTAAGTGCAAAATGAAGAATTCACAGTGAAACAGGACAGAGAAATGCCTTTCTTTGCATTCCACACCTAGGCCTCCCACTCTGCTATTTTACTTTGAGACAAAGGAAGTACCGCCTTCCATTTGAATGCATTCCCAAAAGGCTGGGGAGTAGTGAGCTGCAGACATCTCCACCAGATTTCTGACCAGGACGTTGGAATAACCAAAGAAAGGAAAGGCCCCTCCAACTCAGAGATCTCACCTTGGTTTGAACATTGGCCTGCTAAACCCTGGGTTGTGAGTTCAATCCTTGAGGGGGCCACTTAGGGATCTGGGGCAAAATCAGTCCTTGGGCCTGCTAGTCAAGGCAGGGGGCTGGACTCAATGACCTTTTGGGGTCCCTTCCAGGTCTATGAGATAAGTATATCTCCATATATTTATGTTTTATCTTCACCTGCTGTTTTGAAGGGAAGGGGGCTAAGAAAGCCAAAGGTTCAGTCCCATGATCTACAGCAATCGCACAGAGCCCATAGGGATAGAAGAATCAGTGGTAAGGACCTGCTTCAGCAAAGCACGTGCCTGATTTTATACAACATAAAACAGTACTTTTTAGTTTAGAAGGTAAAAGGGAGGAAAAGCTTTCTGAACGATAAAACACTGCAGAAACAAATGTCAACACTGCAGGAATCAGCCTCCCAGAACTGATCAGGCGTATGTTTATACACTGTACCAGTGCTTATATACCCTCCCTCTCCCCCCCCGGAACAGACACATACTGACAACCCTGCAGCCCAAACCCAGCTCAAGATCAGTTCCTATTGCTATCTAACGCATACTGTTAAAGAGAGACTCTTCTGTTTCCTGTTTCTCATATAGCAATGACATCACTGGTTAATAACTCAAAGAACAGTAACCATACTTCAAAGCATCATTGGTCTCTCTCATTAGGATTCTATAGGATTTGATTTTCCGCAACTCCAGCCCTGCCAAAACCATGTTAAAAATAGGCTTGGTAATACTTTTCACATTTGTAGGCTGTCATGAACAGTTAACAGGAAACAAGTCATTCAAATGCACATAACTTTATAATTAAGGGAGCTCACTTTATAAACCCCATTTTTCACAGAAACTGTGACTTTTAATAAAGCGAAGTAGAGCTGTGGGGGGACTCTGTGGTTTCTGTCTGCAGGCTGTGTGTGAACATTTTCATTCCTGATCCCTCAGCACATACAGACCACGGTCATCACTCAGAGTATTTATTTCCTCTTTAAGAGGCAGGCTGGTCCAGCAATTGGGACACTGGGCAATGAGTCAGGAAACCTGGTTCTAGTCCTTGCTTTTCTTCGCTGTGCCAGTTTCCCCATCCCAACTCAATTCAATTCCCAACTCTGCCCCAGACTCCCTGTGTGACCTTGGGTAAGTCACCTAGTTTCTGTGTCGCAGTTCCTCGTCTGTAATATAGGGACTCTAGAACCTCACTACCTACAGGGGCCATTAAAGATTGTGAGGCACTCAGACTCTACAGTCATGAGGGTCATAGATAGATTTAGTTATGCACAGCATCTAGCACAATGGGGCCCCATGTTCAATTGTTGGCCTACTCGTAATGACATAGATAAACTAATACAATAGGTTATGAAACCTCCCCACATATGCACTGGGATGCTGCACTATGAGTTATATTAAAAATAGCGTGTGAGAAATCACAAAAGAGGCACGCAAAATATTGAAAAGCCAAACAGCAGGAAAGGATGTTATGGAAGTGACAGTAATTACAGCTGACTCGACTCTCTGGATCCCCCCTTTCAGCCTGCTGTGTTTATTCTTTTAAGTGCGGGAGATGAGCTGAAGTGGATTCCCTCAGGAGAGTGATGTCCACACCCTCCAGGCTTCACAGCAAAACTTGGTCACCAGCTTACTGAAGGCCATGTCCAAAGACCACTGAAGTCAGCAACATTGAACTGAGGAAAGGCATGATGGCAGAACACCTAAAAAGCACAGATACTTGTATGGGCTTTAAATGAAGCCAGGACTCTGGGCTTTGCAAGTCATTGGGGCCAGATTAAAGTTGATTCACCACCTTGTAGGCAAAAAGCATAAAGAACTCAGGGCAGGTGTAATACGTTTTTGGCTGCTCAGGCCACGGAGGAGACAGGACCTCTGAATTCTGCACAAGCAGCAAGTGAAGGGGAACCTATTAAAAAGAAACCAAAAAAGTCAGGTGTTTTGCTTACAGGAGCATACATGGATTTAGGATAAACATGGGAGAAGGTTGAGCAAACTGTGCAGTGGACAGAAATGTTTTTGTATGTTTCACACAGCTAAACGCTGACTAGAGTGAAGATCTGGAATCTGACTGCCCCGTGTAAATTTAAATAAATTTAAAATAAATTTATGTCTGACTCCTGTTCCTGGTATTGGTCAGTCCCTCTCTGTGGCCTGGGCATTCCTAGAGTATTAGAGGCTTTGTCTATTGAAGTGCATAGAACTCCCACTGACTTTGAGGGGGCGTGGATCAAACCTTTAACACTTAGTGCACTGCGCAGTCAGAATCTGAATACCTCCAAAATCACAACAGATCATTGGTTAATTATCCTCCCTACTTCCCCCAAGGCTATGCTTCTCCTTTCTTTTTAATATATTTCTCCTTTTCTCTAGTTGCTCACTCAGGCTCAGATTTAGAAAACATCCCTATTCAGGAGATTGAGAAGAATGGGACAATTCACCCCTCTCTGAGGTACTGTTTCAAGCTGTCTGCAGACTCAGCCAGACTCTGCATCGGTTACACTTGGTTCACATTTTCAAGCTTTTTTTTTTTTTTTTTGGCAACCGTTTGCAAAAAACGTAGTTTGAAAAAGTTTGCAAAAAACTTACTTTTTTTGTTAAATGAAATCTGAGATTTAGATGTAATCATCTGATTCCAGGAGCTGGTACCCAAAAACCTATAGTGCCTATGCTTTAATCCAGCCCTGATTAAAATCAGTGGGGCCTTAAGCACATGATTAAAGTAAGTGATTAAGTTCTCTCCTGAATCTGGCCCTTAAAATCCATCTGCTGGTTCCTTGGAGTGTGCACACAATACCACCTCATGTTAAGACCTTATCTGAGAGATGCTGAGAGCAGTCATTTTCTACTGATTTTAACAGGAACGAGGGTATTCAGCACTTCATGTGATCAGACTCTGAGGATACAGTCAATGGGTCTGATTCTGATTCTGTGCATCACTGATGTAATTCCTTTGATTCGAATGGAGTTTCTCTTGATTTATGCCAGCATGATCGGAGAATCAGGCACACAGACTGACGCGGGCTGGAGTCTAGTAAAATCAGAGTTCAGTGTGCTAGTCAAACATGGGGACGGGTAAAACCAAAGCTATTGTGGTCTCACATAAACCAGTCACAGCTTTCACATTTCAGTTTTTGCTTTTATTGTACAGAAGAGAAATAATCATTAAAAATGTGCAGAAGCTCTCAAGCTCTGTAGAGAGAATTGTGAACAAGTAGCTCCACTCATTAGAATATCGTTTCCTCCCGAGTGACTGAAATACCCATGTTCCTGTACATCAAAGGAAACACATGCAGCATGTGATGCAGCAGCTGCTCTGGTGCTGTTATTCCCTATCTTTGTAGCGAGAGCAACGGAAGCAGTTTTGCAAAACTTTGCTAGATTATTGCTCTGTCAGTTATTTTTAGCCTTCAAACTGCTGTGACTTGCACATCATTGCCTTTCATTTGATTATTTCCCCAACAGGCTTTTTTTTTTATATTATTATTCTATAATTACAAATCCTGGGGTCCACAATCTCCCTCTCTCGCCACCACCCTGCTCTTTGTGTGCCATTCAGCTCATCACTTAAATATTAAAAGGCAGCTGATTATTCAGCTTTCGGTTTGGATTTCAAACCTGCCAGAGTTCAGTGGCGAGCGCACCTGAGTAAGAGATAGTTCCTGCTCCAAAAAGCTTATAGTCTTACTAGACCAAGGGCGGGAGAAAGGAAGTATGATATCCCCATTTTACAGATGGAGAATCGAGGCACAGAGAGATTAAGGACCAGATTTTAAAAGGAATTTAGAATCACAGAGTCATAGAATATCAGGGTTGGAAGGGACCTCAAGAGGTCATCTAGTCCAACCCCCTGCTCAAAGCAGGACCAATTCCCAACTAAATCATCCCAGCCAGGGCTTTGTCAAGCCGGGCCTTAAAAATCTCCAAGGAAGGAGACTCCACCACCTCCCTAGGTAACGCATTCCAGTGCTTCACCACCCTCCTAGCGAAACAGTGTTTCCTAATATCCAACCTGGACCTCCCCCACTGCAACTTGAGACCATTGCTCCTTGTTCTGTCATCTGCCGCCACTGAGAACAGCCGAGCTCCATCCTCTTTGGAACCCCCCTTCAGGTAGTTGAAGGCTGCTATCAAATCCCCCCTCATTCTTCTCTTCTGGAGACTTTAGGTGTTTAATGGGATTTTTCATTGATTGCAATGGGTGATAGGTGCCTAGATGCTTTTGGAAATCCCATAAGGTGCCAAAATACCTTTCAAAAGCTGGCCCTAAGTGACCTCCCCAAGGTCAAACACATCTCCTGAGCCCAACCAGTGCCTTAACCTTCACAACTTTTTTTTTTATATCACCATTTTGTTGCCAAAACTTAAAAAAAGTCAATAGTTCCTGTTAGTGCATTACCCTGGAACACATAAGTAATGCATCAGAGGGGTAGCCGTGTTAGTCTGAATCTGTAAAAAGCAACAGAGGGTCCTGTGGCACCTTTGAGACTAACAGAAGTACTGGGAGCATAAGCTTTCGTGGGTAAGAACCTCACTTCTTCAGATGCAAGTAATGGAAATCTCCAGAGGCAGGTATATATCAGTGTAGAGATAACGAGGTTAGTTCAATCAGGGAGGATGAGGTGCTCTGCTAGCAGTTGAGGTGTGAACACCAAGGGAGGAGAAACTGTTTCTGTAGTTGGATAGCCATTCACAGTCTTTGTTTAATCCTGATCTGATGGTGTCAAATTTGCAAATGAACTGGAGCTCAGCAGTTTCTCTTTGGAGTCTGGTCCTGAAGTTTTTTTGCTGTAAGATGGCAACCTTTACATCTGCTATTGTGTGGCCAGGGAGGTTGAAGTGTTCTCCTACAGGTTTTTGTATATTGCCATTCCTGATATCTGACTTGTGTCCATTTATCCTCTTGCGTAGTGACTGTCCAGTTTGGCCAATGTACATAGCAGAGGGGCATTGCTGGCATATGATGGCATATATAACATTGGTGGACGTGCAGGTGAATGAGCCGGTGATGTTGTAGCTGATCTGGTTAGGTCCAGTGATGGTGTTGCTGGTGTAGATATGTGGGCAGAGTTGGCATCGAGGTTTGTTGCATGGGTTGGTTCCTGAGTTAGAGTTGTTATGGTGCGGTGCGTGGTTGCTGGTGAGAATATGCTTAAGGTTGGCAGGTTGTCTGTGGGCGAGGACTGGCCTGCCTCCCAAGGTCTGTGAAAGTGAGGGATCATTGTCCAGGATGGGTTGTAGATCACTGATGAGTAAGTAATGCAGAGGCAGCCATTCAGCCAGAACAAACCTTATTTCTACAGCTGGAATGATACCGTCGATGACACTTCTGACAAGGAAGTAAACAGGAAAAGCTGAGTTGGCTCAAGCTCCATAAGAAACAGGGAGGGAAAAAAATGTGTTTACTAAATGGAAAAGGACAAAGCAGGTACAGAACTGAATGTTATTTTCAACCCTTGCAAAAGGGAATAAGACAGAATGGAGAGGAAAGACACATCATTGAAAAACCACTTTCAAGAAATACTTAGTGTCTCTTCTAAAATGGATGTGGAGTGTGATCCTGCTGTTCACACCAGTCAAGGAGAGGAAGCAGGGCTGGATCCATAAATGTTTCTTTGGTTTGAAATCTTTTAAAAGTTCTTGATAGTTTTTCTAGGCCTGAACCAACCCAAAGCTTCCCTCCGCTCAGAGGACGTTTGGATTCACCTCCCCAGCTGAAAACTGCACCTCTGGCTCATGCTTCATTTTACTGACTGTCTCTGTTAGCTTAGATTTCTAGCTTGAATTTTTCCAAGACATAGTAGGAAGTATTTTCTTTTAATAATTATAAATATATTCCTTTGATGTAGATGATGTGTTAAAGCAGGAGCGGACACAGAGATGGAGGAGATGTATTGGGTATTCTAGGGCCTACAACCCTTATCAATGTGAGTAGTAATTACAGACATGAGCAAATCCATGGACTTCAGTAGGGCCTACTCATTGGAGCAATGGTGGCAGGATCCTTCCCCCTTTCAATTCAAGACTAGGGGTATGTCTACACAGCTAGTCTACCCAAGCTAGCTGGAATCCAGCTAGTGCAGATAACATACACACAGTCCATGCTGGACTTGTATTACCCACAGTGAAACCTGCACTGCATTGTCTTTGCTTCTATTGTTACCCGTGCTAACTGGATCGAAGCTAGCTCAGGTGAGCAGCCTGCACACAGCTTTTGCTATGTAGATGTACCCTAAATGAACTAGTGCTTTTAAACGGAGCCCAAGCCTCTTCTCCTAGAACTGTCATCATATCTGTTCACCGGCAGAAGCTTAATCTTTATTACTTTAACTACAGATTCCACATTACATTTTTTTTCTTCTGATTGTTACAGCAGAACTGGGGCAGAAAGATGTAGTGACCCTTCAGACTGGCTCATCTATTGTGAGCATCACAAAACTAGGGCACGGCTCAGCAAAAAGAAAGCTACCTCCAACCAAAAAGTGAGCGGATTACAAAATGCACCCTCAGATTCCATCCAGAGTTCACACATGGGATGAAAAGTCTTGCACCATGAGAATGTCAGATCCTTATCACATTGCTTTGACTTAGTGGAAACACGATACTAATTAATGCTCTTTATAACCGGCCATCCCAAACTCATCTGAAATCACAGGCCCTGCACGTCACAGCAAATGCAGAACTGGGTTCTTAGAAAGGAACAATCAGCAGAAGAGCTCCCACTGACTTGAGTGGGACAGAATCAAAACCTACGATGCCCATTTTAAAAAAAAGAAACCTTCCACTTCAATTTAACTTTGCACCGCTTTGAGAGTCGACATAGAAGAGATGATTTTAACCGTTTTTCCTAAACTGCATACAAATGGGGGTGGGGGGGAGGAAGAGGACTATCTCTGACCTTTCAAGGGAAGTTTAATAGTAATGTTTTTAGTCTCCATAAATTTTTGGGTGTCACTTGCTAGGAAAAACCAGGGGAAATAGCCTATCCATATGAAAACAATAATCATGTAATATTTATTGTCTGGGATTGAAATGTTTCAAATATTCAAAGCAATAAAACGTCAGGAAAAGCTAGACTTCCTGATGTAAAAAAGGCCATAAATTTCTCCTTTCATAAGACACAAGAAGGGGGAAAAAATCAATGTGATGTTTTATGTGAAAGCAAGAAAGAAAAAAACTTAAATCTCAGTTAAAGCAGTATAAAGCCCCCAGAGGGCACAATCGACTTACCTTTGGGAGTCTGAAGGAAGCAAATGGCAGCCAAGTGCACAATTCTTGTATAATAAAATATAAGGAAATTTCAAATACAATATCAGTAAGCAATGAGGTATTTCTATAGTGTCCAAATCTGACAACTCCTTTCGAAATACGAGTATTATAAAAATACCTACTTCAATGCATAAACCGGGAACTTATTCCTAGCCGTTTGGTATCTTTGCTATTCAAACAACATTTTATTAGATACTTTAAAAATAAATAAGTCAATATTTCACTGTCAAATTTAACTCCGCAAATACAGGTCAAATTAAATATATTCCATGTATTGCAGAGACGGGATAAATCAAAATGGTTGCCAAAACTGGGTAGTTTTGTTTTGTTTTTGCAAAATCAGGGCTAGTGTGTGTGTTTTGGTTTCAGTCTTCTAGGAATAGGGAGTATTTCTTTTTAATTTTCTAAGTCTCTGCTGCTTACTTGTGAATCAAATAGCAACCATATTCTTCTTTACTTTGCAAGCTATTCTTGCCTTGCCTCTAGGATTACCAGAAAAATACAGTAAGATCAAAAACACTCAGACACCACAATGCAAATCCATACCAGAGCCCACACAAAACAAACCTCAGCAATGTACCAATTCATATAATATCATGCACAAACCCGATCTCAACTGGGTAAAATGCACATAAAAATTCCCATGGCAAAAAGTGAAAAGGTTTGGAATTTGGACAAGCATCCAAAAGTTGGGCAGTTTACCCAAATTCTATTCTACCGTAACATCTGGAGGATTACAACCTGCCCTCTCATCCTCGTTCCACCAGGATTAACAGCCAATTCCTTCCTCCCTCTTACTTAGCATTTGCATTATAGTAGTACGCATTGGTCCCAATAAAGATTGGGGTGTATTAAGGCAGGCACTGTACATACACATAGTAAAAGAGAGTCATCCTGCTCCATAAAACTTACAATCTGAATACTCAAGGAAGTATTGTCATCCCCATTTTACCGATGGTGAACTGAAGCACAGAGAGAGTAAATGATTTGCCCAAGGTTACACAAGAAGTCTGTGGCAGAGTTGGGAACTGACTCGAGTCTCAGGCCAGAGCCTTAACCACAGACCTTACACATAGCTCCCTCTTTCTTATCAATAGTTCTTTTCAGGAGATGGTTGGCAAGCCCATTCTTCCTTGGATGTCTTTGGAGGAGGCGAGTGATAAGAATAAAACAGGCCTATTTCTCCTTTTAGGATCTCTGTGGAGCATCTATACCCATTCTTCTCCAGAGGAAGAGGATACCTCTCCATTTGTTCCTCCTGAGCATCCAGAGGGCCTCTGCTTTCTTCCTATTCCTAGATGGGTTTGACACAGAAAAGGTTCATGGTGGCTTTGTTCAGGACATGGCAGCTCAGCAGGTCTGACAAGCTTAGATCACTGCTCCTGCTCCACTATGCAATGAAATGTGGAATCTGCTGCAGAATCTAAGTGTTCTTTTAAGATGAAATAAGTTCATAACCCCTATATCTGCAAACAATAGTTATTATCCATAATATGGGACAAAGTACCCGATGTTGCCAAGTGGGCTGTGGGGCAGCTGTCAGGAGTTGTACAGGTGGGAAACTAAGGGGAGTTAAGTTCAACAGAAGCATTAAGTCACATCCACCAGTGCCCTGAAGGGGACAGGTAAAGAAGAGAAGCACCCTCCTCCTTAGTGCCAAAAAGCTTCAGCATCCTCAACGGTGCCCAAAACCTAAACCAACTTCTGTCCCTTCCTGGATGCCCAGAGTATCTCATGCAAACTGGGGCAATGCTTTTGTGTGTTGTCCAGACAAAAATACGTGGCATACGGAAAATTTAGGAGCAACAGAACGTTAAAAACATTCCAAACCTGAGATTTGTATTGAGTTTAATATTCAAATACAAGTAGGGTGACCCAAAGAACACTAGACTGATCATGCCTAATTCAATAAAACCTCTATTCATTTGAAGCTGCAGCAAGAAGTGTCCAAGTGGCACTGAATTCAGCCTTTCTGACCTGCAGCAACGAGGGTGTCTTGTCCCATATTCACAGGCCCCTACTAATGGAATTCATGCTCTCTGTGGGCCTTGTTTCTGATGTATATGTGGTAGCCTCACAGTTGCTGTTTGTCCTGCAGAGCAGTTTTATATTTTTACTCACCCGTGTTCAACACACAGTTGCCATCGTTTGATTCAGGGTTTTGAAGAAATCATATCAGCGCATGAAATGGAACAGTCTCGATGGGTTTTTATTTTGCGGATTAAATAAATACTTATGGAAACGAGGATTAATAATGAACTTGGATAATTATACAGTCCTTCCCTAAATCCCCCTGCCACTCAGGTGTCTTTCATTTCCTGCCCTGATGTGTTGGGTGCTGCTGTGTGTGGTGAACAGCAACCGCATTTCACCTCAGAGGTGGCTGCATTTCATAAGCAGATGAAGTGAGTCCTGTATAAAGTTCATGTTAATTTAAGTTAGCAAAGTGATTTAGAATTCTTTGAGAATTTACTTCTGTTATTAACGTTTGGCTTGTGCTTCAGTGCTTTTGCTGAATCGGGGCTTCAGTCCTGATTTGCAACACCTTTGTTGTTACAGTCCCAGGGTTCTCTCTAGCAAAGATTGTAAAATTCAGTTGAACTACACAAAGCTACATGGTAATTTTGCAATGTGAACGTGGGAATAGGGTGAAACCACCAAACACATTTATATGTGTAAACTAATCTACCTATGGACTCAGCCAGGTTTTCATTTCTTGTAGACCAATTAGCCCATTTTCTGCCCTATCTAGAACACAACAGGTTTTTAAAATTGTACTTGTCATATTATTGCCTGCAGTCCGACCCTTGCCAAATCTCATAAACTAGGCATAGGCAGGTTATGTTCATATTTGGATGAGCAATCTTGGGGAGAATATTCAGGTACTGCTGGAAGTGGTGTGGATTAAACAGTTTGCAATCTTCCCTCAGAGATGGTACAGAGCCAACACACCAGCATGATTTTAAGGGACAGAGTACTACAGGAGCTGCCATCTTTTGGATGATGTATAATGCCTCTATCTTTACAAGATGTGATTATTACAGAGCCGGTGGCATTTATCAGGAGAGTAAGGCTTTTACCTACTGTGTCCTGGATAATTTCCAAACTGAGTAATTACATTCCTCCTACCCAATTCCCCTTGAAGTTCCAACTGGATACTGTCCTGTCCTAAACCATTGGATTGAGTTGTGCACTGTTAGACAGTTGTAGTATTTCAACTACGTAGACAGGAAGGATGACCCTGAGGTCAGGGCTCTAACCTGGGACGTAGAAGATCCAGGTTCAATTCCCTGCTTCACCCCAGACTTCCTCTGTTATCTTGGGCAAGTAACGTAGGGCCAGATTTTTACATTTATTTCATTGCCTAAAGATGCAGATAGACACCTAGTGGGATTTTCAAAAATGCCTGGGTGCTTAACTCCCATTGATTTCAGTGGAGAAAGGCTCCGGTAGTTGGGAGCTGCAAGAGTCTTTCCCCTCTGCAGGGAAAGGCTCCGGCAGCAAGGAGCTTCTATGTGCGGAGTCTTTTCCCGTTACCACCCCCCGCCAGAGCCTTTCACTGCCACATGTAGCTACACACCGCTTTTCACCGCTGCGTGTAGCTAAATGTACTCTACATTCGCCAGAACACATTTTCATACAGTCAGTGAGAAGGTCTGCATGAGCATCTGGATGAAAAGTGTGATAGATATGCAAGATTGTCATCAGTATAAAGGTTTTCTGCCAGTATTTCTGTCCAATAGGAATTAAGATGAATTATCAATAAATACAGACAAAAGCTATGAAATGAAAAATAAAACTGTATTATTATAAACTGAGCTCTTGATTTTCCCTATTTATCTTTCTGGTCCTGTTCACCTACTAATCCATTTTGTTTAGTAAAAATGGTGAATCAATGTCTGGGGCTTGATTGCTGAGAAAGGCTATTACTGTATTGGCTCCAAGTGCTCTTTAGGGAGTTAAAATGGTTCCTAACAATAAAGTCTGAAGGTTTCTTTCAAATTTGCAGTCCTCTGCCTTTATAAAGTTTGTTTCACTTGCCAACATTTCAATTATTTATGAAAAAGTTTAAGTATCTTATTCTTGCTCCTCCACAATGGATGGGATTTTCTTTAAAACAATGTCATTATCTTGAGCACAATAAATAAAGAGTTGCATTAAAAGATTCAGCTTTTAAAATAATAGTCTTTTTTTTTTTTAGGGGCATCTGGCCTCATTTAAACCATCAAATTTACATTCAATTCCTTCAGGGATGGTTTCATTGCTTAATGCTGGCTTGGTGCCCTTTGAATAAAGCCCAGGATTTAATGCATGCCACCACGTTTCACTAGCTGTATTGCTGTTCAGTACAGATGTACAGCAGGGGTATAAAAAAGCCTAAACCTTGGACTCCAAAACAAGAAGATTCACTTATGCAACTGTAATAGAATAGGCTTCAACTAGGGGGTAGACCTGTGACATATGTCATTCTCTATTTATTCTTTATTTGTAGAAGTGTTTATGAAATATTCTGAGAGCGCTAGACAGGAAGTTATAAAATATTTTATGAGATCTGCACATGACTGATGGCAGAATGTCAGTACAACAATAAGGTCCCATTTAAATTCAAAGAGTGCTGGAAAATAATTCTTTGCAGAGTGATCTTCGTTTGATCAGTGGTACTGTATTTGAAAGGCATTACTTGTGTCCGATCCTGCAAAGTGCTAAACATCTCCTGAGAAGTTCGGAGCATCATCTGTCAGCTCACGCTGACTTCCGTGGGAGCTACAGAAAGACGAGTGACAAGTGACAATTCATACTACATGTGGAGACCAGGCGATCGCTAATTAGAAATGCACTTTGCATTTAAATAGCTTTTTCCATCTAAAGATTTCAAACTGATTTACAAATATGGCCATAACTTTTCCTGTTTCACTCTAGGTAGATTGAGGTATGGAAAGATGAGGTGACTCGGCCACACTGCAAGTCAGAAATCGAGCGGTGAATAAAACCATTATTTCCTTACTCCCAGCTCTGTTCTCTTCCCATTAGATACACTGGGTATAATCCTGGCCCCAGGAAGTCAATGGCAAAACTCCATAGACAGGCTTTCACCCACGGTCTCCCCCTTGTTCGGGTAATTTATAGCATGATGACTGACCTACAAATACTGATTCTAATATAACAAAATCTGTTATGAGAATCAACATTATTTACCAATTAAAATGATGCAAAACAAAGCTGTTAATATATGGCATTTAAGTTGATCCTAGGCTAGCAATTTTCATAAGTGATACAAAATCATACCATACATTACCTTCTTAATTTTTGTTTAATGTTCATCTTTTTCCCATGTGGCATATTAGGGTGCTGTTACAGAAAACGGCATCAGTGACACTCACTAACACTGCCCTCATTTACGTTAGGGAAGGAATCAGAGAAAGGGCTGTGTAGTGACAAGAAAAAAAAACAAAAAATGAATATTCCCCAATTATGTGACTATCTAGCCTAGTCCAAGATAGGGAGACATAACCTACCTTGTTTTATTCTAAATTCAGCTCGCTGGCTTCTGGAGAGAAGTGAAAGGTTATTATATGGGTTTACTGGGAAAACCCAGATTTTATAAATAATTGCCTGTCAAACTGTTCAAGATAGACAAACATACAGCAGACCAACAAAAACATGATCTGTCATATTTCTGAGAAAAATGTATGTTGAGTCTTCATTCTCTGGGACTTTAAGTAGACCAGTAAAAACTAAGCGCCAGTATTTTTCCTTCTTATGCATATTTTAAAATGTAAAATGTGGGAGAGATACAGCTAAGGAAGGAATTTGGATTCCAGTACCCAGTGCCTGAAATGGTTTCTTCTGTCTATATGCCTGAAGATCGAAACCAAATACAATAAATGCTGGTGTCCTTTTAAAAAGTCTGGATGTTTACAGCAAGCATATAATTTTCCATGATTAGGGATGCCAAGAAAAATAAGAATGATGATAAAAAGAAAAGTTTAATCATACATTTCAACAAGCACAGATGGAACATCAGAAAACTTTTTTCTTTTTTAATATACTGTATTGTACACATTATTTTTAGTCCTTTACATACAGATTAATTCCAGAAGGACTGGCATGCAGCAGGTAAAAAAAGGAGGCAGTTTACGGATGGCAGAAATATTGGATGCACTGTGATTACATTTACAATGCTTCACAATTTTTTGGATCACAAGGAAGACAGACGTTTTTAGTTTAATTTTTTTTTGCAACTGGGTCCAGGTACTGTCCAATGAAAACGTTTATAAAGTATAAGACTGTATCAGAGAAGTGGCAGGAGTTGAAACCTCACATACTAAGCACAAAGGAGGAGACTGCTTACACTATATAGAAGTAATGCAGACAGTTGATCTCCTAGGTCTCCTGAGTGTTCTATCTTTCTTAAAGGTTTACTTTAGTCTTTAAGGCCCTGACTCTGCTCTGGGATACACTAGCACTGACTGCTGTCCCAATGGGATGCCATAGGGGCACAGTAGCAGATTCTGATGCAGAATCTGGGCCTAAGCCTTTTTGTCTCCTCAAGCGTGACCTTGGTTACTTCTATATATGTACACTTTCCATGGGAAGAAATGAATGTGCTTGTGAGGATATCAAAGACTGGAAGAGCAGAGAAGGGAAGAGGGCTAAAAGGAGAGTCAGAGTTTGAAGAAACAAAACCAAACCCCAAAACAAACAAAAAGGGAAAAAAAGAAACCAAAGCGGAGCAACAGAAATTAAAAATAAATAAGGGCCTGGATTTTCTCCCATTAACATTAACAGGACCAGGTCTGTACAGCAGAGCACTTAAGCAGGGCTGTAACTTTAAATACTTGAGTCGTCCCATTGAAGTCAACGGAACAATATGCTTAAAGTTATACACGTTTAAGTACCTTGTGAACTGGGGCCAAAAGGACAGATCCAATGATCATTAAAGTCAAAAGAAAGACTCCCACTGACTTCAGGGGAGAGAAGAGAATAAGAAAAGAGATTTCAATATTAAGAATTTACAGATTTCAGTATAGATGCTCCTTGGGACTCTAAAAATACTAATATTTAACTGAAACAAGAAGACCTGAAGTCATTTACTTGAAGTCTTCCTATCTGAAAAGCCTTCTTATCTGAACTTAGCTCATCTCCCCTCCTATGCATCATCCTCACTGAAAAATCCCTTGTTTGGCTAGAGAGGGTATTATTCTTTTAGCATTGTCTAAGAAATTGATTTGAGAGGAATTAAATGCAAAACAATGCAGTTTTACTTTTGAAAAAACAAGGAAAGCATAAATAATCATCCAAATCCTTGGCCTCTTTTTGCGTCAAACCTGCTTTACAAAACAACACATCTATTAAAACATACAGACTTCAAAAATAAAAAATGACACTGCACTTTAGATATGGGGGCTGACAGCAGTAAGCCCATTGCAAATTTCAAAATTGTGTGATCTGCATTCTTGTCCACCTACACACTATCCCAAACATCCTGCCATTAATTAGCTTAACATTCCAGCTAGTAAACAAGAATAACGATTGAGGGGGCTGGAAAAAGAGACGGAGTCAGCCAGTAGATAGTCACAACAAACCAGCCCACTCACTGGTACACAGACACATTAGAGCTTGTATTTTTTTTCTTCCATAGAGGGGAAAAGAAAATCACCTTAATATAACACTGCCTTTCCTGTCACTGCAGCCACATCCATATTAGCAGGCTAGAAAAGTCATCCCATTTCTGCGGTAGGCACTCTGTCAAAGAAAGAGAAAATCTGTAATGAATTATCACATCAACACAAACAAGGGAAGAAGGCAGAGCAAGGCAAGGCTTTCTTCCTGTTTTGTAGACTATTCTGGCTGCAATCTAATAGTGTGCTTAATCTGAACATTTCTGGTCGGGAAGCAATGAGCAACCACTTTGTCTATTAAAAAATCAGTGTGGTTAACAAGTGGTTAGTGATTCTATTTCAAGAGAGCAACAGATATGCAAAAAGATGACATATTATTTTGTTAATTGCCTACAAAATATGTGGGGACAAAAATATACTATTATGCTGAATCTGTTTGTCCTTTAAAACCATGTGTTCTCTATTCACATCGCTCAGAATCACTTCTAACCTAAAAATCTTAATAGTCTATAAATTACTGACTCATTACAGCTTTTCCAGATTTAATTTATAGTCTGGGCCAAAAGCTATATAAACAGCCACTAGTATATCCTCCCCAAACCAAATTAAACTTAAAGGAGTTCTGTGCAGTACAGAAAACTTTGATCTCCCATATAGTGTAGCCTAGGATCAAGTCGTTCCACTGATAAAGAAATGGGAGGGTTAAACAGTAGTTGAGAAAGAGAATTTTAATAAGATATAGTGCTATATCTTACTAATATATCTTCCGTATACTTCAAACATCTCCTCCAGAATTAATGCAGGAAGTTATGCCTCCTTTACACAAAAACTGGACATCACAAGTTTTAAGGGGATATTGTCAAGTTAAAATGCATATTGATGAAAAATATTTCTTTATTTGTCAGACTAATAACATCTTCTAAATTAAAGAATTTTAAATGACTTTCCCCATGCATACTGTTGGTTTACTTTCTGTTTGTCAGCTTGGAAAATGAAAATAGATTAGTGTGTTTCACTCAGCTTATACTCTAGTTCTTAGTCAGGTTCACTTTCTGCCTCTCATGTAGAACCACATAGTAATTGTCATATATGATCAGACCGTCTAGTGCAACATCCTATCTCTGGCAGTAGTTATCAGCTGCCTCACAAGAAAGGCTAAAATGACCATAGCGGATAATTATGCATAATCAGCATAATGCTCCAATGTGTGTGAGGAGTATGAGCAGACACTGTTGAGGAATATATTTATCTCCATGTAGAACTTTTTTCTCCACTGAAGTTTTTGAAAAATGGTAGAAACATTTTTATTTTTCTTAGTTTTGGAAAACTTGGGACAGATTCTAATCTCTGTTCACAAAACCTAAATATGGTGCCTGTCATTGTAAATAGATGTCTCTTTAGTTGTACCTATCCATTGCCACCTTTGTGTTTCTCTGGGTGCTTATATATAAACTCTAAATTTATTTTCTAACTAATATGAGCATAATCAATTTCCCCTCTTTGGAACTGGATACTGAATAATGGTGTTAAATGAGTACAAGGGTTAGTGTCGAGTAACTTTTTGAAGTAAATGATATGTATACTGAATTTTAAGTGAACAGACTTACCACCACCAATCAATTTCTATAGAGAGAGATTTTCAGACACACTGAATATGCAGAAGAAAACATGCCAGCTATTTACTGTAGCACCCTCTATCATACAAGTCATATTACAATATACAGATTGAACAGTATTAAAATAAAAAAGAACATTAGTCAAAAGGATACACAGCCAGGCATCAGACAAGACAATACCACCACAAAACAAAAGACAATAAAAAAAACCCAATACCCAAACATGAAATATACAAAAATAGGCCAGACAATAACTTTAATAAAAGGATACAATATATTCCCACAACCACAAGCATAAACTCCCAGGGAGTTTGGATCTACAGCTTGCCCAAACCATTATGGCTGGCATTTTGAAGTCAATGCAAAAATAATGCTTTAGTTCCTTGACCTCAATATTTTACAGAATTTACAACCACAGCGACAACCTTTAACACATAAATATAACATTTAGGGCTACTGTGCAGTTTACATTGAGATAAATGAATCTGAGACTAATGTTGGATTCACATGAAAGATAAATGGTTATATTCTGTCCTGTTGGGGAAAGGATTTTTGGCTGAAAGGCAGACTCAGGCTTGGCTGTGCTCACCTGGGAAATAATCAAGCTTAAAATTTTCCAACATAGGCAACATTATATGGTTCCCTATACCCTACAGAGGTCATTTTAGAAGCAAGTTTCAGAGCAGGGAAGACAACATCTTCACAAAAGCAGGACACTCCACTAGCCTATATTTAGCAATATATCATAGTTAGTGTCTACTATAGTTAGGGCTGCAAATAAGTTTCCTTCTTAACTCCCTGTTTTCACTCATCCATCCTTAGGCTGAAATTTTCCATTCTTTAATCGCTGTCTGAAGCTGAATTTTTCTGGAAAGTCTGAACAAAATCCCTTCAGCTGTTTTGGAGTTCAGAGAGAATGAAAACAAAACACTTCTCCCTTCCAGTACCTGCCAAAGTGATTTTCATCTATGCACATTTTATTGAATAACTTATTTATAAATGAGTGCCTCTCATCCACAGTGGTCTCAAAGTAATTTACCTAAATATGGGCTGTACCTCCAACCTTATCCCAAAGAGAATGTTTCCAGAATGGGTCCTTTATAGCAGCAGGGAGCTTGAATCATCCGGTTCCAGGGGAAGACAGCACTTCTACCTAGTTCTGATATATCAGGACCTCACACCTTAACATCTAAACACTGTTATGCATAGGAAAGCTATTTTACAGGTAGCTAAAATGTATTAGTCAGAATATTTATCTCTAAGGTCAATGACAGTTGGATTCACAGTATTGAAAGCCATGGCTCTCCAGGCCAAGATAGGTGAAAAACATTTTCGTTTTTTAAACAGGAGACCGACTATGGTGTGGCATAAAACAAAGGGTTTGGCCAGATTCTTATGTATACCAAGGCAACCTTATATCACTCTGGCAGCATACAGTGGTCTTGGTGTAAACGAAGATCTGGCCCTTTTTCTTCACTCGTTTGAGATGACTTGTAGAGCCAACCCCTGGCTTCCCACTTCTAAAGGCTGGTCCACACTAACTCCCCAGTTCGAACTAAGATACGCAACTTCAGCTACGTGAATAAGTTCGAACTACAAGGTACTTACCGCGGGTCCACACGCAGCAGGCAGGCTCCCCCATTGACTACACCTACTCCTCTCGCGGAGCAGGAGTACCGGTGTCGACGGTGAGCACTTCCAGGATCGATTTATCACGTCTAGACAAGACGCGATAAATCGATCCCAGAAGATCGATTGCTTACCGCCGAACCCGGAAGTAAGTATAGACATACCCTTAGTAACATGGCAATCCCAAACTTATGCCAATAAAACTTTTACACCACACTATAGCTTCATGTATCCTCTGTCAGGGCCGCACGGGGGGTGGGCAAGTGGGGCAATTTGCCTCGGGCCCCGTGAGCCCTGGCCTGGTGGCGGTCCGGGTTTTCGGCGGCAGGGGGTCCTTCAGTGCTGCCGAAGACGCGGAGCGACTGAAGGGCTCCCTGCTGCCGAAGACCTGGACCGCAGCCGGGTGAGTACAACCACCGCAGCTCCCCCGCTTTGCCCCAGGCCCCCTGAATCCTCTGGGCGGCCCTGTCCTCTGTATGTGTATCTTTCTTTCTTTCTTTAAAAGAGTCACATCATCAATCTCTTAGGAACAGTTACAGCCCTAAATTTATTTAAGCAGATTTATACTTGTTGATAGCAAAAGTGTCCTTCTCTAGAACTTGTACTGTTACTCAACAAATGTAAGTCATCTAGCAAATTGAGTTTTTATAAACAGTATGAAGTCACTGGCATTATTTCTATGTTTTGTCAGGAGGAGAAAGGGAAGATCACTGTTGTGCTATCTCTTAGTCATGTGCAAGCAACTCCATTCCTTTACCTTTGTTTGGATGAGAGAAGGCAGAACTGTTTGTCTAGCTACAAAATGGAAGCTGCATACTACTATTATGATGCAGATTTAGAAACCAAGCCTAAGAAATAGGTATCCTGTCAGGGACGGTACTTGGTCCTTCTAGTGAAGGCAGGGGACTGGACTCGATGACCTTTCAAGGTCCCTTCCAGTTCTATGAGATAGGTATATCTCCATCTAATAGGTATTCACCAAATGTCTCCTTGAATGCTACAAAAAGGGGCTCTAATCTTTTTGCCCTACACGTTTTTCTTATTCACATTAGCGAGAGATGTGCAAAGAAACAAAGGGAAGAACACCACTCCTATCCCATAATAAGTGCCCAGGGTCATTCAGAATGGAACACAACTTACCGTACATCCAACGGCCATTGTGATGTCACTTTACTGAATCGGCGTCACCGGGTTTTTCAACCCAGACATATTGAAGCAGAGAGTCACAGAGGAAAGCCTGAACCAAACCCAAGAATTTGAATATTCCTGAATTTGTAAGAACTCCACATCAGAATCCTAACACTGCTGGACAGACCCAGCTCTAGTTAAGTTGCATGAATTATTTCACAGGTAACATAATGCGAGAGAGACTGAATACTATGCTGAGGAAGTAACAGATGTGCCATGATTTTTGAATTGGTTGGCTTGGGTTAAATCTTTCACATTTTTGAGTAGCACAACCCGGTGTACATTCCAAGTGCTGAAGTATATTGGGCCAAATTCTCGACTAGAGTAACTCTGCAGTTCCATTTACTTCCGTGGAGATGCGCCAATTCACACCCGCAGAGAACCTGGTGCATTGCGTCACTGAAAAATTGTCTCTCTCTGAATTAAGGGCCCTTTCTATCCAAGTTGGGCAATAGCTTTTTCAAAACTAGAAAGCTTGCTTTCTTGTTGTCCTGGTGTATGTGGGTGGGCAAGTGATTTGATTACAAAGCGAATGGCGGATTGAGACACCAAAATCAAAGCAAAAGCAAAAGCCTTGGCTGAACTTCATTAGCAAGCATAAATACAAATAGGCTCCACATCTTGTTTGTGATATACCATGGGGCTTTCCTCCTTTTAATAATTTTGCTCTAACCTCTGATATTTGCATATATGTAAATTGAACCATGTGAGTTGAATTTGTCTCTGATGTGGGACTTGTACGTAAAACTTTTTCATTAAATATTTCTCCTTCTGCATTTTTACAATTTTATTGTGAAAATCAGGGAGGATTATCTCTCAGACAGGGGAAGCCTCTATTTGAGAACAGTGGAGGGAGCCCTGTCCTCTAAGTAAGAGACATTCTTGGATCAGATACTGGCTGCCAGGATGGAAAAAAGGATGTATCATTAACTTTCATTCCATTCCAAATAACCTGGAACCCATAACACAGAAAGATTCTCTAATTTTAAATATGCTCTTTCCCCCCATTTCTTCTTTCCAGTTTATTTGTGGAATGTTAACTTTGAAACTTCATAAGCCCCCAAATATCAAACAAGTCATTTTGGACAGATTCATAACTCTTTGAACATAGCAATGTCTACATTAAAAAAACCAGTGATTAAAAGGTTACTCTTCTAATTTCTCCAGCCTGCTTCATCAAACCACATGCAAAGAAGTGTCAGGTTATTTAGATATTACAATAAAAATTAACGTAAGGGGCTAAATATAAACAGCATTGTAGAAAAAAGAAAATCCATAGGTCATATAGAATTAGTGGCTTCTGTTTAGGTCCAACTTAACCTATGTGGATATGAACTATCCTTACGAAAAATACATATAGATACAAAAGAAGTATAATACTGTATTCCTCTTCTTTAATTTATGACAATAGCAATTAAAGCTCTACTTCAACTACCCCATGTTAAATCAGTAGTCATAGCACAGATGTTTGATATTATTCCAAGTGTGTGTATTATTTATATAAGTGCCCAGGATATACTGTTGGCATTATATAAAAAATGAATAATAAATACCACATATGTATCCATGCATGGCAATGCTGAGCCATCCAAATTCTGCTTTCTGCTGCATTCATGCATCCTTACTGATTTAATGTATGTTAGCACTGGATCGATAGTGCTGGAAAGTGTAGTATCGATCCATAAAATAGTGAGCTCACCAGAAGCAACCCACCTATGTGCTTCAACCTAGTCCTAGTCACATCTAGGGGTAGGCAAAAACTTCAGCATTTGTGCCTATTTTTTCCTTGACTGTTGAGACTGCTAATAAGGGTCAATTTACAACAGTGGCTTCTGTGATGTGGACATTTGCCCGCTAGGAATTGGACCGAAAACACCAGCACATTTTACGAAGGCAACCACAAGTAAACACTGATAAAAGTGCAGCCTCGAAAAACCACCCTTCAACAATCCGTAACAAAATGCTTTTCACTGAAGTCAGTTCTGGGATTCTGCTTCCTATCTGCCAATGGCGTCAACATTTTAATAATCACACAGCACAGGGCTGCTGTATCGAGATGCACATGTACCCTACCCCGGTGTGTTAAAGAAAATAGCTTACACCCCAAATTCAAAGTAACTTAAAAAAACCACCTTGTTTTCTGTTGCTGAGAATAACAATTCTAAAAGCATTTTATTTTATTTTATTTTTAAACAAGAGACAAACTATGGCGTGGCAGAAAATAAAGGGTTTGGCCACATTCTTATTTAATGGAGATATCCTATCTCCGGGACCTTGAGAGGTCATTAAGTCCAGCCCCCTGCCTTCACTAGCAGGACCAAGTACTGATTTTGCCCCAGATCCCTAAGTGGCCCCCTCAAGAATTGAACTCACAACCCTGGGTTTAGCAGGCCAATGCTCAAACCACTGAGCTATCCCTCCCTCCAATTTTTTTCAGGCTCCCCCACTAGTTAACACAGCACTCAGTGCTCTCAGTTCTTAATAACTTTAGCTCTTTTGTGATTTCAGCTCATAGTAGGGGAGCCCCAGTGCTGGTGCACCATTGGCCCAAAGTGAATTCAGCTCAGCAGCCTATAACTAGACTCCTAATAGAATCAAAGTTAGCTCTGACACCAGGGCTACTTGTTTACACCAAGGCTGTTGCTGAGAACAACAAAAAATCCCCAGTAACAGTCTCTGTTCATATATAGGACCTATGAAAAACAAAGACCAAATTCTGATCTCAGTTACCCATTGACGTTGCACAGGGAAAATAGTTGACTTGGCTTGTCTATCAAATGCTGTTTTCAGGACTGTGCTGATATCCTCACAATGAAGGCAATTAAAGCAAAGGTCTGATGGGCTTCTGCCGTAGTAAAAACTGGGGTGTGGGAGGAGGGTATCAATGTTTGCAAAAAGAAAAAGATTGGTAGGGAGAGAAACATCATTTTAAGTTTCTCAGAGGGTACTTTAAACAATGGAAAGTGAAGGAAAAAATTGAACTATAAAGCAAAAATTGGCAGCATAGTAAATTGCAAAACAAACATACTTTTCCAAAGTCTTTTCCATCATTGCCACCAACTTTAATAGACTTGTCTGAGAAAGAAAAATTCTTTTGCATTGTTAAAGAAAATGAGACATTACTTAGTATACTGAAAAAAAAAATCCTGCTCTGACCCTTATTTCATGTAGCCCAAAAACTTTCCCCCAGCACACAGTCTTCTTCAGGGGTGAGGTAGAGGAACCCTGTCCCCCAGGATTCAGAGTGGCTGGTGAGTTGCTCCACCACTGCTTCTCCACCCAAACCACTACAGCAGCAGATCCAATAGGCCCACCCACTGCCCCAAAGTCTCTGTCCACAGTAGCACACAAGGATCCCTCCCATGGAGCTTCACCCCACTGTATAAGAACATAAGAAATGACCACGCTGGGTCAGACCAATGGTCCATCTAACCCAGTATCCTGTCTTCTGACAGTGGCCAATGCCAGGTGCTTCAGAGGGAATGAACAGAACAGGCAATCATCGAGTGATCCATCCCGTTGTCTACTCCCAGCCTCTGGTATAAAAGTAGTATGCACCCCTGAGTGGGCTATCAAAAGCTTGGCCTGTCCAACACGGTAGAACTGCAACAGGGACACTCTGTATCCATAATGGTGTGGGGCAGAATTTTGCGCCTTAACAATTTTACCTATTTATATCAAACTGGATTGATAAAGAGTGCTGGAGTGATATGCTGAAGTGTCCTCTTTTGATATTTCTCAACTTGTTGGATTTAACTGTACTGCAACCATAACATATGTGTGGGAAGTTTAATAGATCTGAGAATGAGGTTAAAGTTTTGAGACACGTGGGGAGGAGAACTTTAATATATGGTTGGATTCTGAAAACTACCGTTTATAACGCAGAGCACTGTGTAGAGACTTAGTCACAGAACTCCCATGTGAAAATGTACTGCAAACTTTTGGACCTCCTTGGACTTGTGACACAGATTAATTCTACATGAAATGGCCTGACTGGACTCCTCTCCAAGGACAGATACTTTTGGTCTTTCAAGGTTTCATTTTAGTTGCTGAAGGGGCTCAGGCTGTTACTCTAGCCAGCCCAGAAAAGAGGTTAATTTTTCTAGATGTCATTATGTCTCACAATCCCTGCTTGTGTACTGAAAACAATTTTCTTGGTAGCGAGACAGTGCGGTCCCATGACTTGAACACAGTGGTACAAGCCAGGAAGTGCTGGGCTCCAATCCCAGCTCTGACACTTACTTGTTGTGTGGCCTCAGACAAACCACTTAACTCTTTTTTGTTTCTAGTCCCCCCATCTTTGAAATGGGAATACTACCACTCACCAAGCCCAGTTCTGAGGATTGATGGATTACAGAGCTAATGTTTGCATAGCACTGAAAATACAGCATGCGATATAATTATTATTTTTATTAGATTATTTCTTCCCATCAGTTCTTATGTCTAAAATACTACGTTTACGGAGGCAGATGTTGAAATCAGCAGCTATTGAATTAGAGGAATGGAACTTTCTTTGAAATGAATTAACTGGTTTAGGGAAAACAATAGCTTATAAAAGGCCTTTACCTTTACTCAATCATTTCTTGGGATTTGATTAACTCCTTTTTAAATGTTAAACTGAAACACAGTATCCACAGACATCTTGCAACATATTCCCCTATTCCCCCAAAATGTATTCGATGAATGATGCATTCAATATATGTAATTTTGTATTCTTTCTTTAATCCGATGAATCATTTTAGCTGGGAAAATAAGACCCCGTCCAATAGCAGAGTGCAGAAAGTTGTTCTGCAAACAGAAAAATTTTCTCAGGCTCCAAGGCCGTTGCTGGTAGAAGCATTTGGGTGCGGCCAGTTCTATTACTGGTCAGCACTCATTACTGACTGATGCACTCTGTTTCCAGTGGGGTTCTTGTTCACCATAGCAGTGGGAGGTAAGAGGAGTTAAGGTAATGCATCAGTGGTTGCCAGTGGAGGAGATGGGAAGAAAAAAAGCAAAAGAAATATACTATTTCAATCAAAGTCAGAAATTTGTAGAAGTGGTTTTGGTCTCAAATATAGAAAAAATATTTATCCAAGAAACTCCTACTCGGGTGCGAACATCCTACTTCGAGTGGGATTTTATTTGGCAAAGTGCTGTGGAAGAGTGGAAGCTAATACAGAGCATGTCTATAAACAAATATATTTATTTAGTACAGATTGACACATTCACTAGAGTATTTCAATGATTACACGTGTAAAACTATTTCCTATAGTGGTTTCCTTTTGTGATTCTGCTAATTTATTCAATTCCACCCAATTTTCATGCATTGAATGTTATGAGCTATTTCAGCCACCCAGACTGAAATGTGCATTTGGAGACTACATGCCCGTTTTTACATTTAATCATCTACACATAATTATTTGGTAGTATTAGGATTTGAACTCAAATGGAAGCCAACCAACATTTTAGTAGCTTAAAATAATCATACTGAAAGAATTCTACCCTGAGGAGAAGAATTAAGAGCCAAATCCTAAGCACCTTTACTCAGGTTTTATTCACCCCTCTCAGGAAAAACTTGCATAGACTGCAGTTAGACTGATTAAAAACAGAGGAACACACATTCTGCAATCCTTACTCAGGAAAAACTCCCTTTGATATTAACAGGAATGAATTTTACCAGCGTAAAGACTGTGGTATTTGGTCCTGAGTAAGATTTCAGGATTAGTTTCTAAAATGGAACCAAATCTATCTTTCATAAGTATTTCTATACCACCCATTGCTGTAGACTAAGCACTGATGTAATTTATCCTGTAATACTAATCTTTTACCAGAAGTATACATTACTTTGTGACATTTGTAACATTTGAATTTGAGATGGACTGAAACCTAAACATGACACCTGACTCTCCTTGAACTATGGAAGAGTTTGGATCCAGTTCTGAACTTTCTTTGTCGTTGCTATGCAATGGGCCAGAATTGGAACACTACATCCAAATATCTGCAGCCTTTACAGCTAAGGCCCATTTCTAAATTAAACTCTAATCAGACTATATTCTACTAGAATGATTTGATCTTCAATTATACTTGGCACTTCGAATTAAGTGTTGAGGGTTACGTGTTATGTGCTATATGCACAGTACTTTACCTACTGTGTGCACAATACAATATACCAATTAAAAATGTGAAGGACAATACTGGTGGGACATCAACTCATCTATTCTGCAAGTTTCCTTCTGATTGTTAAGTATCAGAGGGGTAGCCGTGTTAGTCTGAATCTGTAAAAAGCAACAGAGAGTCCTGTGGCACCTTTGAGACTAACAGAAGAACAGACTTTCTTCTGTTAGTCTCAAAGGTGCCACAGGACTCTCTGTTGCTTCTGATTGTTGAGAACCATAACAAAATCTCTCTCCCTTAAACAACCACCCAAATGAATTTAGCCTTGCTCAAGTATCTTTTCTGTTGACACACCAGACTAGAGAGTATTTCATGTCAAAGTAATGAAAAGTACATAGTTGTGCAAACACAATATCTAAGCACTGGATCATGGGATAAAAACAGTCTAAAATATAGATAAATTAGCATACTGCAAAATGTATGTGAAGAGAAGACCACCTCAATAATAAAAATGATCAGCTTCTCCACAGACACTGGCTGATCCACTGATTGGGCCTTTGTGATAATGTCCCATGCTTTTCACCATCTCCTACCAGCATATAACTAAGATCTCAATACCAAGATATGCTCAAAAAACACCTGCATCTATTTTGTTAAGGACCAGAGTTTGGATTGCTCTTTTCCAGATGTGCAAGTCAGGGAGGGCAAAAAGACTATTTTCCCATTTCCACAACTCATGCCGTGGATCATAGTTACAGTCTCTATGCTTCCTGAAGTACAGTGACTGCCCCCTGCTACTACCCCTTGGTCTGCAAGCCACCCCCAAAGGGGAAGTGTCATGGCTCCTCCCTCTACCCAACACTAGCAAGTGGAGCTGGCTAGCTGCAGAGAGGAGTGCCTGCTTCACTCCTTTAAGAGATGGCACTGCAGGAGTACTCCTCAATGTGTACTTGGGAGCTGAAAACATGGAAGGTTGCTGCACAAGGAAGCATCAACAGAACCACACAGAGATACAAAAGAATCTTTGTTGTACTCAATCCAAAGAGGAAGACCAAAAAAAAATGAGACTCCAAAAATTTCTTAGGTATAACTACACCTCTCAGAATCCAGGATAGTAAGTCACTCATGGATGAAAGGGAGGAAGGGTGATGGGCTCTCATGTGAGGAAGGCTAGGCTCCTATCTTCATAAGGGACCATCCCCATTCATAAACTGGTGAAGTTGCCTGAGAAGATGGGGGAAAGATGTCATTCCACTCCCTCTGATCTGGTTCAAGTTATCCATAAACTTTCCAAGTGTCTGCCTGTTTTTCTACCATTTCTAATTTGTTCATCATTTTCGTAACATATCGAAGTTGTTCTGCTGAGCCATTCACTTCAACATCCCTCTCCCATTTACTGTATTTGCTATGTTAGTCATTACTTAACTGCACCTTCTTTCGAAGTGTCTGGGACTGGCCAATGTCAGGGACAGGGTAGTGGACTAGAAGAACCCATTAGTTTGATCCATCATGGCAAAATCTATGCTCTTAAACAAAACTAGCCACTTAATATTTCTTTTGTATACAGTATTACAGCAGAAATGCATAAGTTTAAATGTACAACTAGTATTTGTCTAGCAACAAACTGGCTGGGCTGTGAGATTCCCCTGGCTGACTGCCATTGTTCAATCATTTAAATATAGGTTTATGAATGGGGAGAGATGGATTACCTGCTCATAACTCCATCAAGGGCTTACAGTGATATCACAACCCATTTTTAAAAATCATATATTGCAAAATATTTAAATCCCGTAGGAAAGATTTTTTTTAAATAAGTACTTCTTTGATGTAAGACCATTTTGATTTGTGTGCATGCTGACACCAGAACAGCTCGATTACTGTGTGTGTTCATTTATCATGAATGCAAAGTTGATCTCATTAGGATGTGGGATTATTGCAGCAAGTATCTTTCACATACACTAATTACACTGACAGCAATTACTTCATTTGAGATTTTGGGTAAGCAAAAACAGTAAGCAAGTACAGTAAGTATGATCACTTATTTTCTCAATAACGAACACTTAATTAAGTTGAATCCCAAAAGGTAAGCTTTGTTTAATTAAAAAAAAAAAAAGGGGGGGGGGGGAGGGGGGGGGGGGGAAGAGAGCCATCTCTTGAGCCACATTGAACTTTCTACTTTCACAGTAAAACATATAGGGACCCTGTGGATCCAGGCTTGGGGCAGAGAAAGGGTGTGGTGCTTAAGCTGCATTATTCCCTGTGATGGTGCAGCTCCCTTTTCCCTTGCTTTTTTTTGCGGCACAATGGCTTGTGGTAAGGCTGGAGTGTCAAGTCCAGGCTTTCAGCCCTACAGTAGCTCTGGATTTCCTGGCTTTTGTGGGTTTAAATCAGACCCTTAACATTACTTATATGCATTTGTTTTGGGTAATTGACATTAATTTTCAGGTTGCATCACTGGCATCAATCAGCAAGCTTCTCCAAGGACTGGAGTTAAGGGGCCACAATAAAGGGTAAGAGATTGTTTCTTTTGTTTTATTTCTGGAAACATTTTAACTACCATATACTTTTCCAGTTGCTGTTATATTCATTTTGCATAATGCAGTATAAAATGTTAGCGTCTGTCTTGCTGAAAAGATTATTTTGGCATTTCTGCAAATGACCTGGATCTGGAGAGTCTGGTGATAATCAACATCTCTGCAAAGTCAAGTTGATACACTGGACCTACATAATGCTAAAACAGCAGAAGATTGCTTTTCAGGAAGATACATTGCCAGCTACAGATGTTTTCCATATGGAATGTGGAAAGTCACAGACCCCCACTCATCAGTGGTCTCACGTCGTAGAACACATCCACAGACAACACTGCTGTAAGTGACATTCAGCAGCAGCCTCCATTACCATGTAGTGCGGAGGAACAAGTAGATTTTCATTGCACAAGGTAGGAAAATGCACTAGTGCAGTCTGTGTATTGTGACAATTCTGACATTTTCAACCTCCTATTTTGCTCGTGTACTGCATACCTATTCAGGTGGTGGGTCAACAGAGGCCAACGTGACCTTCTGAGGCTAAAATGACAAAATCATCTTACTCTGAAGATGGGTTAACTATTGCAGGAGATCACTTCAAAGGTTTCAATGCTGCAAATCAGCAGCTGGCGTTCAACAAGAGCCCTACAAAAAATCCTCATGAAAATGGAGCACAACCCTGTGCTGTATGAATTACTGAGTCTGCAGTGAGGAGGACCTAAGGGAATTCAATAAGGCTAGTTCTATTTTGCCAGCAAAATAGTGCAAAGTCAGATGTGAAAGCCTACCTGAGGTCCTCCATAACACACGTATTTTGGGGTAGGGAGCAGTCCATGGTTACACCCACACTTCATGTCATCAGGGCCAATGCATACTGCATATACAACTAAAATGTACTTTAATACAGAGCCAGATCTTCGAAAGACAGAGTTATATTTTCAAGTGCTCAATATTGACAACTGGGGCAAGATTTTCAAAAGAGCTCAGCTCCCACTTAGGCACCAAAATAAGAACCAGATTTTCAAAACCACTCAGCACCCAAAGCTCCCATTTGTGATACACATGGCCAGATTTTCAAAAGAGCATAGTGTCCAAAGTGCACCCAATGTGCATTCTTCTGCAAATCCGACCACTTATTTTAGTGCCTAAATGGGAACTGAGCTCTTCTGAAAATCTGGCCCTGAATGTGGATGCTGAATGCTTTTGAAAATTCTGCCTATAGCATATCCATTTTGGGTCTGTATATCCACAATTACACAAAAATATACAATTGGCTTGGCTCAGAGGAAAGAAAAATTAAACAACACCAAAAATGCTTCAGGTAAAAACAGTTTATTGACGGAAGCCTTCTGCTTCCATCAATACTGCAGAATCTGAGAAACTATTTTTAGCCTGAGGCAATATTGTACTATTAGCGTCCTCCAGGCTAGGCAATAATTGTAAAGCCAGACATATTTAGTAATGTACATATTTTACCATATAATAATTGGCACCATAGCTATAAAATTTAAAACTATGCTGGAGATTCTCATAGCAGACTAGAGGTTTTAGTCATGCTACTCTCAAATGGAACTGTGTGGTTAAATCCCCTAAATCGGCTTTGAAATTCTCAAACAATATCTCCTTTGAATTTTATTCTGCCTTCTTTCCCTTTTCTTTTCACTTTTTTCTTCTATATCTTGTTGTACTTTTTCACCAGTCTGTCATTTCATCTCTGTTTGCCCCCCTCAGACTAGTTGTCTAGAATATGTAAAGCATTCAACTTAACTGAAATCTTCTCTAACTCATCTTTCTTCAGGATATTTTCTTTTCTTAGGCAGCTCTTTTTCCTGTTTTCCCCTCTATGCCTCTATAGTTACTTTTAAAATCCTTTATCCCACTGTGCCTCTCCCGCACTTTAGTTAAACCTCTCCTTCTATTTGTCTCTCTATCCTTTCACATCACTTCAGTCAGCCTAACGCTGCTTACAAGCCTCCACGTCTCAATCTCTCCTTCCCTTTCCGTCTCCACCATTATTATTATTATTGTGTCTCAGTGACGCTTGTATCATCACTCACTCCTGCTTCTCCCATATTCTCTCCCCACTTCTTCCAGGTCTCCTCTCCTGTAGTTCCTGGATCTTACTGGCACCACCCAAGAGCGGGGCCGCACCGTGACTGGATCCTAGACCACACCTGCTTTATCCTCTCCTGCAGCCAGTTCTAGTTCTACTGTAGAGCCATATTGCTAGATCTGCAGAAAATTGGACTTATTGCTTGTCATGTGGAGCAGGAGGGCTGTGGCAGCAGAAAAAGGAGCACTGAGAATGGAGGAGAATTTAACCATCTAGTAAAGGGTCAGGATGATTATAAAAGGAACATTTTTGGAGGGGGCGGCTAGATATTTTTCATGGGGGAACTGGAGACAGTTTGAAAGCAGAGGAGTTGGGGCACTTCTGATGGGGATTTCGTGAGTTTTGCAATCTGGAGCAGGTCACATTGCTTGTGGAGAGCCAGCAGCCGGGAGGGTATTGGTAGGTGGGGTGCAAGATTTTCTAGGGTTGCTGACACATAGAAGCAGCCAGTCCGCTCTTTCTCCCTGTGCTCTGAGGATGGGGGCTCTGGAACACTTGAGGTTGGCTCATTAGTTTTCTCCTTCTTGTGTTACAGGGATGGGGTTCCATAGCAGAGAGCCCCCAAAGCACAAGGAAGCTGCACGCTCCCCACATATGTAGGTTCAGCCTTAGAACCCAAACATCAATGGAGAATGCAGTTTTCTTGTTACTGGGCCCTTTGTTTAAGGACAAAAAAACAGTGGGGAAAAAAAGACATACACCTGATGCCCAAGGAAAGCATGTTTGTGCCTAATCCACTGCAAAAACTGGTCAAGAACAGTTCATATTCCTGAAAATATCCCCCCCATAAATGCTTCTGACGTCAGTGAAAAATTGGAGCTTCCACTCTTCCACAGAGCTGCTGGCCTCATAGCTTGGCCCTGCTCTGGAACTAGACTAATTCACAAACTGCACTTTATAGCAAGTTTTTATTTGTTTTTCATGAATCAGTGTTACTTGGTCGTCTGCACCATTTCCCTTTTCCTTTATCTTCAGCCCTCATGGGTATGAGTCAATGAGAACTGTGTAATTAAATCTTATGGAACTCTTTGAAAGTGCAAAGATGTCATATACCAGGGTATTCTCTCTGGGTGAAATTCACCCCTCCAAATAGAGTTTAGATGGTGCAAATCCTTCTACTGGCTCTCTGCTCAGGGGTGAATTTCACCCACTGGACAATCAATTCTAAGTGGCTCCTCAGCCACACCATTTTATTTAGTGCTCATAAGAAGTGCCAGACTGACAGAGAACTGAGTCCTTTTTTATCCACAGAACAATCAGTACAAACTTCCCCATGTTGCCCCAATGAAGTGTCTCAGTCTCAATGGGGAAGGAGGAGAAAGTATTCCAGTCTCCATTACTGATTCAGTCCTTGGCCTCTCTGCTGATACTACCTACCAGGGTGCCAAACAGGGTGTTGGTTTTGTGTTGTGGATATTTTTCAGCAAAGCATTAGACTAAGATAATTAACTCATTCCTCACAGGCCACTCTTCAATCTCTACTGACTTAGGCTGGATTTTAACAGGCAACAGATGAGAAAGCCTCCATTGTGCATTACCCAATTCAGCTCTGAGACTTTGTTTCCCAGACACTATGTAACTTGCTCAGAACAGGTTTGTCAAGTAACATTCACTATAAACAAATTATATTAATATTCCTTACAATTTGCCACATATTCATTTTTTTCCCCAAAGTGCCACATAATGATTTCCTTAACAGGGCCCTCAGTTAAAGCACATCAGATTTTATAGGTCAGAGAGAGAGAGAGAGAGAGCGAGCGAGCGCGTGCACGCGCTAGGTTGCAAAGTCAACCAATAATTGAAATAAAATATCCAGTAAAAGACACATTATTTACTATAAACAAAAATAATTAGATATTAAGATACAATTCATTGCTATAAAAGCCTAAATTAGTAAACTACTTTAAGCAATCATCATCTAGATGAAAGGAGTATGCGTAGTACCCAGCTTTGTGCAAAATAGGTGTTTAAGTACTGTACAATTAATTCATGGCTTTCTAAAAGGTTCGGACAGTTCAGTACAAATCCAAATGTTCCTTAGTAAAAGTTGCATTTTTTTTTGGTTTGGTTTGGTTTGGTTTTCCCACTGTCTACACAAAAAACGTCTAAACCTGATGCTCCAACTAAATACATGGAAATAAAATTTTGTATAATCAGAAGGCTTCACTCACTCTTGTTTTACACCTGGGTAACCCCATGACTGATATGGAGCTACTTCTGTTTTATTTGTGAAAATGGGGGGAGGACCATGGCTTCAAATTCAAACACTGACAGAATGCATTTACAACATGGAGATGTTCTAAAAAGTTGCAAGTTGAATAGTCTTTCATAGTAAACATTCCTTCCTGGGTGCATGAACGTTAGGTATTTTAGGTTAAGATCATACTATAATTTAAGTATGCTTTGAGCTGTGGTAAAAAAAAAATTTTTTTCAAGTGGCGACCATCTTTAGCAAGCAACCTTTATCTTTCCAGTTCTCGTGCATGTTCCACACATCTACTACCAAGATTAGAGCTGCATGAAGTTTTCCCAAATCCCACATGTAACAGAACTGCACTCCTGCCCCATCCTCCACTTGGTGGCAAAAAACCAGCAAGGGTGGGCTTTGCAGTAGCACCACTTGCTTTCCCTCAGGATGAATCCAGAAGAGGAAAGGGCCAGGCTATATCATACCTCCCTGCTCTGTGTGTTCATGATCACACTATCTGAAAACAGTGCTAAGTGAACTATTAATGAAGGCGTTACTACAGAAGATCTGCTGCATCTATTAAAACCAGCCATGCTATGCGCTGGCTCATGATGCATGTATGCGCGTCCCTGTCATTTAATGCAAAAAGCTGTCAATGACCCATAAAGCCTGACCCTGAAATACTGAAACAAAGTCCAACTTAGGCTGTGATTTTGAACTTGGGTTGTGATACTAAAAACTAAACTGAAGTCTGCAACAAGTCATTGGTTCACTATTACACTACATCACTTTGTGAGGTCATTTTCTCTGTTTATTCAGGGTTCTCCTTTTGCATTATAAACCAGGATCTAGAAATGCTGTTTACAAACATTATACGATACCTTAAAAATATGTTAGGAAGCTGTCTTGATTGCTGAGCAGCACTGCTCCATATTGGTCTTGATCCTGCAGTTCTTATTGACTTGTGTAGTCTCTTTGTATCATTGGGAGTACTCACATTCATACACTCAGATTTTAAGGCCAGAAGAAACATTAGACCATCTAGTCTGACTTCCTGTATAAAACGGCCCATAAAATTTCACCCAGTTACTCCTGCATTGAACCCAATAACCTCGGTTTGGCTAAAGCAGATCTTCCAGAAAGGCATCCAGTCTTGATTTGAAGACATCAAGAGAGGGAGACTCCATCACTTTTCTTGGTAGTTTATTCTAGTCTTAATCATTCTCACTGTTAAAAATTTGTGTCTTATTTGTAATTTGAATTTCTCTGGCTTTTATTTCCACACAAGTAACAGCTGTAGGAACAGGCCCTGTGAGTGTTTCTATGCTAGCTGTTTTGATTAAACTGTTGGCCCTTTGCTGACACTATAGGGCTGGTAGCAATAGTGCAGATAGAATGAGTGTAGATGTCATGGTGGTTAAAAACACCTTGGGCCAAATTTACAAGCCATTTATGTGCCTTAAGATGCAGACAGGCATTAAGTCAGATTTACAAAAGCACCTAAGCGAGTTAGGAACCTAACTCCCATTGATTTTCAAGAACCAGTTCTGCAGGCTGTATACCAGCAGCAACTGAGTACACTGCTAAAGATGTGCTCGGCCTTCCTGTGATGTAATCTTGAGCACAGGATGTGCTCTCACTTCCTACAAGAACCTGGTTGGAAGACAAAGAGATGGAAGAATGATCTCTTGGAGCAAGTGAATATGAGTGGGAGAAAATGTTGGGAAAACCAAGTTGGCATGAGAGAAATTTTAAATAAAAGATAATCAAAGAGAATTCATTTGTAGTAGCATAAAAGAGGGGTATAGATTTACCAGCTGCATGACCTAAATGGCAACAGAAGACATCACAAGTTGATACATTTATACAGAAGCTGATTCACAGTGTTAGTGATATGCTCATCTCCGGGAAGTGATACATACTGTACATCTAATATAAGTCTCCACTCCACCTCATCTGCTGAGTGCCAGAAATTTAAAGAGAATCACAGATCCCATTTCCTACTCAGAAGTGAAAGGTTGATGTGATTGTTGTTAGCAAAAGATAAGGGAAAGGACTGATAGGCGAGGAAGACAAATATCTGGTCTTACTCTAAACAATGTCATTCTGCACCAGAAAAACATACAGGAAGCAAGATCACTGCACTACAAATATATCTTACAAACAAACAGGATAATGGGTCAAATTCATTATTAGTTTCCTGCCAATGCCTTTTCAATATGTTGTAGAAGCTGAAGAAGAATGAAGCCATATCTTCAGAACTGGCGTTCATTTATGCAGCATTCAGTGATATTCATACCCTTGAAGTTTCCTTAAAACAATGGTAAATGGAATGTTTCATTCACAGAAGTTAAAATGGGAGGTATAATACCAAATTGGACCACTGAATGGAGCTGTTCATTCTGGCTCCCATCTCTAGCAGATCAGCTGCACCACTCTAGGAAGCAGAAGAGTGGCTGGGAGCACAAAAGCGGAAGGAGAAAGGAATTAACACTCAGGGAAGTGAGAAGAAAGGGACTGAAGATGTGGGCAGATTAATGGGCCCTTCAAACTGGGGTACTTTCCCTCTTTATAGGGCAAACTGTTGGACAGTCAGAGAAGCTCAGTCCATAGCGTTTTAAGGCCAAAAAAAGGTTCATAAGAGCTCTGTAACAAAAGGAGAGTCCTGCCATGGGAGCAGCTACCATTCGAAGCTACCATTCAACTGTTTCAATCTTATTGAGTAAAATTCTGTTCAGCCTCTCACATGAGTGTTTTTGTGGTAGACTATTCCTCCCAACTCTCCCTTCCATTTAGAGTGCAACAAAAAAGCCCATCAAAAATCATTCACAAAGGGAGAGAAAACTTGACCCTACAGGTATGTCCACCCAACCCCTCAGCCTCTTGCTTATCCTGTCAGATCAACACCTCCTTTAGCCTTTCCGTTTGTTACACTATTGGTTCCCCCTTCTCGAACTTTCACTTGAAAAAAGAAGACCCCCAAATCTTATCAAATTCTGTCAATCTCCCACCTCTGACCCAAACTCTTTTGAACTTTGAAAAGGTGTGGTTACTTTTTTCCATTAATTAATTGTGTGTGTGTGTGCCTGGGAGCAAGAGTAAAAGTGCTAAAATATTACGAGAAAGGGTAAAAATCTCCTGAGAATAGCCTATCAGAAGCAAATCCCATCACAAATACCCAAATTTGTTCTCAAAGGATACACAGCTCAATTCTGCAGATCCAAAAGTTTCAGATAAGCTCCAGTGATAGGGAGCTTGTCCAGATCAAACTGATGAATCTTTTGGGGTTGCCCATCACTAGACTAAGAACAAGCTCGGAAATGAAAATTGAAACAAGACACACTTAATCCTATTTTGGGTTTTGGACCCATGGCAAAATCAACTGATATATGAATGAACCTTTTGCCAAATGTACTTGCTGTCATTGGGTTCCTGACACTAAGAGGGAGCTAAATTCCAAATGAAGTGGGAAATCTGCAATTTTGAAGAGCTCCCATGACTATCTGAAGGCAGTTGGCCTTTGAAATATCAGTAAAGTGTTGCTGCTAGAACTATTCTGCAGGTGCTAGCTTTCAATTCCACGCGTTCACAGACCTCCAGTAGCATAGGTGGGTGCCTAGAGAACTCATTTTTACCATATTTCTCTGCTCTCCTGTTCTAATTTAATGTTGTACCACCACTCACTTGCAATGCAGAATTAAAATAAATAGAATTATAACTTTACTAAAGAACCCATAATTGAGGAAGTCTCTATCTTTTTAGCAAGAAGAAACATTAGGCAAGGGGGAAGGGGAGAGAAAATAATCCTTCTGGATTCTGGACAAAAGATGTGACATGTAAAGGAAGGTAAACGTGCAGGGTGATAAAGTAACAGTAGAAGAATTAGTGCCCAGAAGAAAAATATAAGACTAAGGTGATATATTTTAACTGCACAAATCAGAGTAGTTACCAAATACTTTTCTTAAGATCTATAGTCCATGCCCACTGCCCACAGATTAAGGTCCTTACAATTGCAGTTAGCCTTTCACCAACACTTCTGCATATGCCCTCATGGGCTGGTGCACATACGCCAAAATTCAAAATGGAATTTCATTGTACTCCTTGCCCCAGTGAAGGCTTCACCTTCTTACTATCCCTGTTGGTGTAGCCATTTAGGCCTGGAAAGATATCAATTGTGATCATTGGTTCCATATTTAATTGTCAATGCTGGGAATCAAACCTCAGTCATAATAATACCAAGAGTTAACACACCCCAGCACAGCTGTGCCAACTCAAACCAGTTATTTTTTTCTGGCTCTGTGGTGGTTTAAGTTTTCTTCCCCTCCCCCGATCAGGGACACGGCTGCCCAAAAGCAGCAAAGCATTTCTACCAAAATTACTCTCCTTTAGTAACAAGACCGCAAAAGACTGAAACACACATCACTGTCTGCCACCTCCCTATTCTACTTGATTGTCTTTTAATAGCTACAATAAAGTTGTGCAAGGAAATAATATTCCACATCCCTGACTCTCCAGGGCAGAATATGGACAATCCCAAAGGAAAGTGGGTCTTAGCTGAATCTGCTACTTTATGACTAAAACAGGAAGTTCGGTCCCCTTTTATTGTACTTTTTTTTTTTTTTTTTTTGAAAGGCTGCCCAAACAGTTCCAAGTTGGGTTGAGGCAAAGTTATTGATGTCAAGGAGCCAAGATCTTTCGCTATGGTTTGCTGCATGAGGAAGGAAGAAAACGGTTTGTGCTCAGCTGTCCTTTACTTCTCCAGCCTAGCTCTGAGCCAAAGAAGCAGGAAGAGAAGAAAGATGAATAAGTGAAAAGGGATAATGTTTATCTTTTAACAAAATCATAATGTTCTGCTCTGAACCCTCGCAGCCAAAACTCGCTGTTGCATTTTTAAGACAGATAGTCTCTTCTCTGAAAGACGACAGGCTAATTATAGTGCTTCTGCCAGAGGGAACTCACACATGCAAACCATTATGTAAAATATAATTTTTTTCTTTAAGAATGCTCAAGATCATTAGACATGGTTTTTTCAATGCTAGAAAATCAAGCCAAAAATGAAAATAAACAGTTTCAAGTATTTGCAACATAATTCCCTCATGCATTTATGGAAATATAGTAAAAAGCGCCCTAAAAATGTGGTTTGACATTTCATGCTGTTCTGAGTTGCTATTTTTCCAGTTTTCAACATTTGCCCTCTTGTCCTGTATCATTTAAGTTTTACTGTAGTTTGGAGCGGAGGATGGTGGTAGCCATGCACATTCACTGCAGAACATTTTAGCCTTGATTCAGCTAATGAGGGACAGGAAACAGCACAAGAAATTGTAAATTAAACTACCTCTTTATAAATTAAATGTAGTATGGCATGGATATAAATGTGAGGCATACAAACATGACAAACCCATCACTAAGATAATTAGGTGTACAGCATTGCTTTCCCTAACAACGTACTATGCTAATTTAAGGCTAAAGCGATTACCTAGTTCATTTAACAGTTAAGCATGTAACCTCTTATAAAGTCTGCAATAACTTATGAGAGATCTATTACTTATACGGCTATTTATATGAACCTCTTATTGCTACAAGGAAAAAGTCTTTTGGTTCACGACATCATGAAGCCAAAGAAAAATATTTTAGTAGGGAATATAAAAATCTTAGTACCAAGAAATGGGACGATCCCTTTACTCTATCCTAACCAAAGCTCATCAGGATATAAGTATGCAAATTGCTGTTTTTCCTTGTTTTATACATTGTGCTTAATCTTTCTTCATACTATATCAATGTCCTTGCCTATTTAGTGCTGGTGCTCAGGCCATATGGATAACACTGCTACTAGCAAGCGAGCCTCCAGCCATCATTGCCAAAATATTATTCATCAAACGATATGAACGGCATGCTGGCCATTCAGACACTTTTGGGGAGAGAAACCATTCCAAAAGGAAATAACATTGTCCTTTCCAAATCTGCTTCAGTCCAGTAAAGCAGGTTTAATACACTGTTATGCCCTATAGCATTTGTTAGTTAGTTGAATGAGGAAAAAATTCACCAGCAAGTTTGATTTACAATGACCACTTTGTCTTAATGAGGAGGAAAACAAAAATACCCACCCCCCACTATCTAACCTTTCCCTGTCCAAACTAATAGTTACTTCCAACTTTTATTTGGCTTATAAAACAAAGGAGTATTCAAAGTTGTAGGTAAGAGGCAGCATGGTCTAGTGGATTAAGAAAACTGGGTGCCATGAATTCCTCAGGGCTAACCCTGATTCTTCCACAGCCCATTTTCATCCTTTGCAACATGGAGATAATACCTATCATTACTTCACAAAGGTGGTATGAAAATGTACAGCTCTTAAACACAAAGTTCGAAGTATGTCCCTTCCTTTTATTTAAGTAAGTTGCTTCCTGGAATTTCCACTCTGTGACAATGGCTCCATTCCCCAAAGCACCTATCTGTCGTCTTCTTTATCCTCCTCTCAGGTGCATAGGGCACCCACCAGTTTCTGCTATTTATTTTGGTCTGGTGTTGGTGTGTTCAGGTTTCTGAGTATCATGTTGATTGATCTGGCTTCTCTCACTATTGATCTGCGTAATGTTTCTCTAGGTCGCCCTCTTTTCATTTTCCACATGGTGTCCATATTATCACTTGCTGTAAAAGTCATGTTGGTGGCATCCTTAAATCTTGTCCTAGATACTTCTTATCATATTTGATGCTTTAGATTGCTTTGCTCTACTTAGAATTTCTGATGGTGCAAGAAACTGTTTCCAATGGATTCTGAAGATCTTCTGCAGGCATTCTGCATGTACGTAAGTGTTTTTCTGATTTGGATCTTAAGTGTAATTTTTGCTGTAAACATATCATACATGTAAGACTATTTCCACGCCAAACCATTAATATAGGATGGATAGATATTAGAGACTATTTGGTTGAGTAACTGATTATTATTATTCTCATGTCACAATGATAACAGAGTGAATATTTTGGTATGTAAGTTATTTAAATTTGTATTTAGAGCCTAAATGTACAAATAGCTCAACTTAAAAACCAAAAAGTGGCAAAGCTCACAAAACCAGTTTAACATGTTTCAGCAAACTATATTTTTTTATTACTGGTGCCTAGACATATGACATTTGGCATTCTATAAATCCCTAACATAGATGTTTTTAAAAGTTGTATTTTATTAAATAGGCAAAATGTGCCTTTCCATATATCCTACATACTGTATAATTCCATAAGGAATGCCCACGTAGCTTGTCTTTAGAGAACAATCACACATAAAAGACAAAAGATACTTGACCAAGACAGGAGGCAAAAAGAGGTTAAATCAGTTAGAAACAGGTTTTCCCTTGGTTTTAACTCATATGTGATGACATAAAAGCCAGAAAAAATAGCTCTGAGTTGAAAATTATTTAAATTTGCCAGCTCCAACCTTTTCTGGAAGCTTGCCAGGCTTAATTTGGATTTGGGCACAAAGTTTGCTCAGCTCTAACTTTAAGCTGCTGCAGCCCAAAAGGTGGACTAGGTAACAGACACAAAAATATTCCACATAATTCAACACAACTGACAGTCTGTTCTCAAGGTACCCAGCATGGGCTCAGAATGTTTTAGTTGTTTCACTCCAGAAGAGGGTGGTACTGTGTCTCTATTAGTAAAGGAATCCATGATAGAAATGCCTTACCTACCGATGTAATGTTACACAAGGATAATGCTCACAAGAGGGAATAGGACTTGTTTTCTAGGAGGGAACATTTTCAGAGATGTGCTTTTTATTTTTATTTGCAAATCTCCAAATTCAACAGTTTTTCAGCCTCTATAAACTTTCAGATGGAAAGATCCAGTATTTGGAATAAATAATGTCTAAGCTTCACCTTCATTACAGGGCATTTTCGGTCAGAAAAGTGCTATATCCGGACTACTAAAATACACAGAACGCCTTTGTAATAAAGCTATCTCACTATACCATTCAAAATGTGTAGGTAATGAGCTTAGCGCTTAATAGAACCACAGAAGGACTTAGGGGAAAGAAAGAAAGAAAGAAAGAAAGAAAGAAAGAAAGAAAGAAAGAAAGAAAGAAAGAAAGAAAAAGAATTCTGACAAATGTGTTGGTTGGAAATGCCAATAGCTCTCTTAGAGCCTTGTTTGAAATTCAAGGTTGTTTTTCTTTAATATGTAATCGTACTTGGTGAAAAATCATAATATTGAAATTTAAGTACATTTATCTTTTCACTATTTTTCCTGACTTCTTCCAAAATTAAGCTGGTTATTAAAACAAATGTAAATAAAAATGTTCTGCATTAAAACTTGCCTCTTCTTTTTCCTCTAAATCATTGTTTGCTCACACACATTCTCATAGCAACAGACTTTGATGTCACAAACCAAGTGCTATGACTTCATTTGATGTATACAGTAGCAAAACACAAAATGAGTTATGCGAAAACGTTATTGAGCCTATAAAATACATCTCTAATAGTCAAATAGAAGTTTTGGATAATGTCTTAATTATGATGAGCATAAGGCAAGGAAACAGATCACACTAAAGCAAGGATCGGCAACCTTTGGCCCGCGGCCCGCCAGGGTAAACCCCCTGGTGGGCTGGGCCGGTTTGTTTACTTGCCACATCCGCAGGTTCGGCCGATCATGGCTCCCACTGGCCGCAGTTCGCCGTCCCAGGCTCTGGCTGGAGTGCAGGCTCTGGGGTGGGGCCAGAAAAGAGGAGTTCAGGGTGCGGGAGGGGGCTCCAGATTGGGGAAGGGGGTTGGGGTGCAGGGGAGGTGAGGACTCTGGCTGGGGGTATGGGTTTTGGGGTGGGGCTGGGGTGCAGGAGGGGGCTCCGGGCTGGGACTGAGGGGTTAGGAGGGCAGGAAGGGGGATCAGGGCTAGGGCAGGGGCGCAGGAGGAGGTCAGGAGTTCAGGCTATTGAAATGCTAAGAGAGAGAGGTAATGATCTGATGAACAGACTGCTAATAGCTCCATCTCTAGCCAGGGGCAGTTGAGAAGGAACTGGGAGTGCGGGGTTGGGGGTTCACCCCTGTGTGCTGGTTAGCCTCATGGCAGAGCATGAAGGGGGGACAGCACATGTGTAGGCTGAGCAGACATTGCTACCAAAGATCTCCGATCAGCTGAGCAGGGACGCAAGCGCACTTACAACGGAGCATCCAAAGGGACACTACTCAAACAAGTTGTCAAAGGTTTTGCATTTAAAATTGTGCCAACTCCTCATGTTTTAGAGCGTTACTGATTTTAATGCCAAGTCAGGCTGTTTAAATAAGTAAAATATCAATCTGCTCTAGACACTAATGGAAGTGCACATCATACAACCCCCCTAGACTCACTTTCAATATGGCAAAGAGGTGTTAGCTAGTCGTGTAAAAATAGGCCTATCTGTAAAACAGGATAATAATTCTTGCCATTACCTTCCGCATTTGGATTAACTGGTTAATGTTTAAAGAGACAAAGTGCTATACACATCAACATGGTAAGTATTATTACTACTTGGAGGGTTCTCACTGAAAGTCTGTGCAGTCGTGTATTTTAAAGATGAATTTCAGCGTGCAGATGGAATTCCAAGTACAGCATTAACATGGAAGAAGACATAAAGATGAGAGTAGGAGACAAGTGAGCTCTAAGATCATTTAAAGTAATAACGTACCCATATAGCTTCATTTGTTTTCAGAAAAAGGTGGCAGATGATGGTCCGGCCTCAGTAGTCACACCTTCATCACTTCTCAGCTGGAGTACAGTAGTGTGATAAGACTGGCATGAAGCTATCCAACTAGTGCAGAACGCTGCAGCATGTCTCCTTAGCAACATGGGCTACCATGAACACATCAAGTTTGTCCCTCACTTCCTACTCTGGCTTCCCAAAGGATTCTGAATCAAGTTCAGAGATTCAGTCCTTATCTTCAAGGTACTCCAAGGGCTGGGCCCAGGATAAGCAGAAGATCACAAAAGCTCTGAGACCAAGACTGGTTGAAAACTTCACTCCTCTGACACAATGGAACTCTCCACTATAAGAGTAAAACTCATCTGTGAAGGAGACAGAGTTTCCTTTGTGGCCGGTATGAGACTGTGGAATGGTATCTCCCAGGAACCTAAGGTCCATCACAAACTTCACCACCTTCCACTCCAAGTGCAAAGGAGCATTTTTTGACTTGCCTTCTCTAACATAAATACATTATAAACTACATATTTATATATATATAAAAAAACCCCTACCAAAACAAACCACTCTAATGCACACTCTTCTGTCCTGGGGAGAGGAAGGAGAGAACACGATATGACAAATGTGTAGTCACGTTGCTCAATGCACTAATGGAAGGCACTCCGATACCATGGGGATAAGCGCAGTATAAGAACCTACAGAGAACAGAAAAGAATCCTTCTTGTCACAGAAAAGCATTTCCTTTCCAGGCAGGCTTCAATGTAGTATCACATTGTAACACAACTCAGTTAAACATTAAGGTACCTGACTGTCAGAAAGGCTGAGCACCTATAACTCCACATGAACATAAGGGGAGCTGCAGGGACTCAGCAGCTCTGAAAATCCCAGTCTTGGAGTCTGATTTTCAAAGGATTCAAAGACAATTAGGTGTCCAAACCCTATAGGCTCTTTTGAAAAATCTCAGCCCAAACAACTGGAAAAAGAGTTTCCTACTTGAATGGCTTATTTAATTTGGAAAATAACTGCAGTCAAAATGTGTACACTTTATTTGCCAAGGCAGTCAATTATCATTCTGTCCACATGTGAACTTTTTCTTTATTGGGGGAGTGGGATAAGAGGCAAAACAGGGATCTATGTGATGCTGGTAATGCTGTGTTTATGTGCTGATAAGGTCTTGCTCCACTAAAGAGGAGAAAAGGCCTTCAATTCCCGAAAACCTAACTATTTTCTCTGACGCAAACCCTTAGAAAAGCAATGAAACATTAAACTTTGCCTCCTGTCCTTGTGTATCAGAATAGCCCGACTGCTACTTTGAGCCAAATTGCCTCCAGGGATGCAGACATAATATTGAATTTAATATCTGGAACTGTTCTAATTTGTTTTTTGTTTATGAATCAAACTGATGAAAACAAGCAGGTGGAAAGATTTAAAAACACATACACCCATGTGTCCGTCACTTGACTAAATAACCACTTCATACCTGGAATACTCTGTTCAGTTAGATCACTATCAAAAATAAAATAGCAGAAATAGAAGGTGTTAAGAAATAGGCAATGAAAAGGAAGAGAGGCCAGGGGTGACGTCCACGTGGAGAGAGAAAAGGTCAGGACTGTTCGGTGTAGAGAAGAGATGAATAATAGGGGGACATGACAGAGAAAATAATGACTAGCACATCAGGTAAAATAACAGAAGAGCAAAAGGACAGTCAGTGAAATTGAAAGGCAACACATTTAAACTGGCAAAAGGAAACTTTTTAATTTAACCCATAATTAGCCTCTGGAACTCATTGCTATTGGAGATTATTGAGGCCAAAAGCTTAACAAGATTCTTCAGTTCCATTAGCCAGGCTACTTTTTTTTCTTGAAGGATTTAATTGACAAATATTTGGCCATCGCAGCTAATGTGCTGGATTTTGTTTCATCATTTCTTCTCTCTCCTCACTTCCCTTGTTCATGATGCTCCATTCACTATTATAATTATTTATTATCTCTGAATGCTCAAAAGTGCATGAGGCACTTCAAAAAAAACGAGTAATCTGCTCCCTATCCCAAAAGAACTCAATGTGTAAAGTCAGATGTGACTGAACCACCAAGGGACATAAACAGCCAAAAATGAGGGGGAAGGAAAAGAAAGACCAGGTAATAATAATGCCATGCAATTAGTAGATGACAACTTGCAACTGAATCAAATATGGGAACATCTTATTTTGTTGCCCTGTAGCCCTCCACCCTCACTTAGTTCATTTCACCCACCCATCACGTCTTACAGATGCGACACTTCTCCTTCACACGTGATTCCCCCAAGCATTTGAGGCAGCGGCTATGGGGGTCACTAACAGGCATAGGTCTGTTACAGTCAGAGCAGGGCTTAAAACCCAGAGACAGGGGCATGCCTTGCGTGGGGTGAAGTCCCCGCTGGGGACTATACTAACTATACTACTTAACAACTACTTATTAACTAACTTCTGTAAGCAAACTATTTACAAAACCTTAAGGCTCTAAGATTGAAGTAGAAGAACCGCTAGTCCTTGCGAGGCAAGGGAAAGGCACTCCGACTAACCACCATGGGCGGTAAGAAGGAACTGAGAGGGCATAGGGCCAGTGGTGCCTAGTATACTGATGCATGGGCGTGGCACTCAAGAGGGCGCTACAGCCGACCCTATGGATACCGCTAAGGCAAAAGCCTCTGATGGCCGCGCATGTGGACGCATGCACACCTAGAGTGGAATCGACATAAGCAAGCAGTCGAAGAACTTTTAAGGTTAAAACCATTTTTTAAACATGCTAAGTGCCTTTTCATAAATACAAATTCCATTAACAATTAAATGTATTACACTTCAGTATCTGAGAGATCTCAAAGAGCTCTCCCTAGAGCTAAGCTGGGCAGCCAGGTAAATTCTCCCTTAAGCTTCTGTGAGTGAATATAGTGAACAGTTTCATATTTATGGATTTTGTTTTTTTTTAAACAGACATTCCACTTCTTTCACAATAAGCTTAATCTGACTAAAACAGCTCCCAAACTTTCCTCCCAAACCCACCCAGAGAGTAGTGTTACTATCGACAAGACTACCATCCAGACTGTTCCCAGCCCTGCATCTTACATGGCATCTTTGACTCCTCCCTCTCTCCTGCCCTGTCCAAATATTGCCAGACCTTCCCCTAAAAAAATTCTAAAATCCAGTCTTTTCTCGGTCCATACTGCTGAAACCCTAACCCAACATCTCCAGCATGAGCACTCCACCCTCCTCCTAATCCGTTTCAAAAAATGAAGCTGTTGGGATTGTTTCCTTTGCTTGTCATTCTGGCCCTATAGCAATGTCTCCCCATCCTTTGAAATTCTCAGTGGTCTCCCTTTTCCGCAGTGCATCAAATCCAAGCTTTTTGCCCTCATCGATTATGGCCCTCCATGACTCTGCCGCTCCCTACTTATCTACCCTTGTATCTGAGTGTGTTTCTCCCCTGACCCCTTTCATTTCATTTGATCACTTTGCGCCTTCCTCCATCTTATCCCTCACACTCCCAGAATTAGTCCCTGATGCCACTATCTGGCCCTCAAATCTTTCTTCAATACCCTCTTCTACCACTAGGAAACTGCCAACGGCTAGGTATCGGGGCAGGGAAAATATAAATAATTCAACTATTTGGAATTGTTACACACGCAGCTAGCCTATGTCACTGCATGATCTTACCACCTATTCTCATTTTCCATTTGTCTTTTCCTTTCCTCTCCTTTTTTGTTACACCGTATATTAAATTATACTGTAAACTCTTCAAGATAGGGACTCTCTCATTATGGGCTTGATTCAAGGCCCATTGAAGAAAGGCTTTGGAAGAGGCCCTGTGTGTTGATACATTGCCTAGCTCAGTGTTTCCCAAACTTGGGACGCCACTTGTTTTGGGAAAGCCCCTGGCGGGCCGGGCCGGTTTGTTTACCTGCTGCGTCCGCAGGTCTGGCCGATCGCGGCTCCCACTAGCCACGGTTCGCTGCTCCAGGCCAATGGGAGCTGCTGGAAGCGGCGGCCAGTACGTCCCTCGGCCCACGCCACTTCCATTGGTCTGGAGCAGCGAACCGCGGCCAGTGAGAGCCGCGATCGGCCGGACCTGCGGACGCAGCAGGTAAACAAACTGGTCCAGCCTGCCAGGGGCTTTTCCTACACAAGCGGCGTCCCAGGTTTGGGAAACACTGGCCTAGTTTAATGGGGTCCTAGTCCTGATTGGGACCTTTGGACACTTTTACAATAGATATTATAAAAATAAAATCAGAAATCTTCAGTTGTGCCCAGAGTTCTGAAGCCATTTCCTGGTGCCCATTATTCACCTGGCAGACCCCACTGCTATTCTTCTCTATATAAATCTATATTTGAGTGCATGTTTCTCAAGGAAATACATATTGAGGCTTGTGTAAATTTGTATTTAGGCCCTTTGTTTTTATAACAAATCATTTTTAACCCTGTTAAATATGTATTTTAGTGCACTAAGTATGGTATGCAGTTTTTAGCATGCGCACTATTTAAAGCGAAGACATAATGAAGTATTCTCGTGTGGGTATTTCTTGGCTAAATAGTTTAAAATCCATATTTGTTCAGAAAAATATAATATGCATTCCATCCACAATTTTCAGTATATTTATTATGTATATGACAAGGACAAAAATTCAATTTAAAAATCAGGCTTCTAGATTAAAAATCTTTTACCACCTATTGTTATAAGTGGACACCTAAAATAACTGCAGTTTAAAGATAGAGGAAAAATATTTATCTTTATTTCCCCCCAATTGCATACTTTGTCCATTTGACAGAATTTTTTATATAGTAATGTTCACTTTTTCCTCTCTCCAGTGAGTTTCCTCTTTGTGCTTTGTGTAGGTCTTTCATACGGCAAAAGGGAAAAGAAACATTTTTGGAAAATCTGACTGCAAAATTGACAAAGGGACTCAGTGGCACTTTACTACATTTTTTAAACTAGCTAGATTTCAAATTGATGGTGTCCCTTTAACAGGCACTCAGATGCCACAGTACAAGAACCTGAACACAACACGCTGATTATGGTAATTACACGCATTATTAGTATTGACATTAACTATGAAACATATATACAATACCTCACATACTGGAGCCAGGGCTATGTCATCACAGTGATATAATATATATCATCCTATTCTTAGGTTAGAAAATAACAAAAAACCCTCAGATACTATTGTTTGGTCACTTCTTTATTTTAACGACTGTATCATAATACTGTCTCGTGTAAATGCATTAACCGGTACTTTCTGAAAAACTCTGGTTAATTACCTAAATCCCCTCCAGACTGATTAGTGACCTCCCTTAATTATCAATCCAGTTGTCAAACAAGTTAGACTGTGAATAACTGCCCTAAAATGTTTTTTTAAACCATTTCAAATGCGAAATATACCTTTGTAAATAGAATAACCTTGTCATACAACCCCTCCCCACAATACTGTACTTAAAAGACAAGAGTTCACATTATTGAATAAGGGGATGATAAATCTCTGAAAACAACAGAAGAAAGTAAGTTCCTGAACTATAACCAAAATTCTCTTATGCACCATACAAACTGGAAAACACATTGTACAAACAAACAAAAACCCGTTTAAGAACAGTTATGCACTTTGTAGAGTGACAAAAGACTTGGCAATATTCTGAGAATGCTGCTGATTAAAGGTCTGGTCTACTGCTGCCCGGCAGCAATATATTCTGACCTGGGCACCAGGGACTGCCTCAATTTTCTCGTAAGCATTCTCCTCCGGCAGTCCCAGGAGTGTCAGTCACAGGTGCTAGAAGGAGCCACAACTAGCTCTTTTTTGCTGCAGGGGTTGCCCATAGCAAAGGGTGCGGTGGGACCACTGACAGATTTTGAAATACTCCTATCTTCATCGGGGAGGAAAAAGTCAATCTGCCAAATTTAGGCCTAGAAAAATATCCACAGCTAAAGTGTTAATGCCTGAAAGTCAATGCTTGGATGAAAGAGAAGCAAAATGTACATAACAAGCAATTTGGATTTGAATAATTTGTCATGAGAAGCTATCTGAAAAAATGACCTTGGAGCCATAAAAAAAACTGTTTACCAAGTTTCATTCTGCCTATGTTTTGTTATGGACATTTTAACGTTAAGCTAAATTAAGAAATGAGCCTCAACAAGGGGTGGGCCATAAGATACCTTATCAGGCTGTAGTGAAGCAACAGGCACATCCACCCACTGAAAGCAACAGTTTGTTATGAAACTCCCTCGGAAAAACACTGGAAAGGCTTTCAACTGATCTGAGTTTTACACAATATTGATCTTTTCAGATACACAAATTCCTGATTTGAGCACTGTCTGACACACACAACTGACTGCTGATCTTTGGAGCTGAAGCCACTTCACAGCATAATTTATGCTGCCTTCACAGAATCTGATTAATTTGAGTGCGGCCCTGGACTTATTAGTGACTCACAATTTACTAAGCATTTGTATAATGTGACAGCCCGAAAAAGCATGACCTTTAAATGGCAGATCCACCAAAGATTAAGGTTCATAGGCAAAATAGCTTATTTTTATAACATTTTTATCCTAACTATATACAAAGATCAAATGATGATGGATTAATTGAGATTTCTGACAAAAGCCTTACCTACACTCAGGTGGTAGACAACACAAGCTGCTATGACCAACTAGGTTAATTAAACCATGCTAGACTAGCTTCATGTGTAGTCTCTAGCATGCTTGTCAGGGGAAAAGCAAAACAAAAAACTGTTCACACTGATCAAGAAAAATGCACTAGACCATGGTTTCAACCATAACCATATTGCGGACAGGGTCAGTCTTGCTAGGATTGTAAGCGAAGAGTAGGAAGAGTAGAAAGTCATCCAATCCTTCCGATGAGTATACCAAAAGCAAATGAAGATTGAAATGAAGGATCATTATGGAGATTTAGGCCCATGCTATTTAATTCAAGACTAGCATCAAACAGTTCCAAAAGCTCAGAGATACCTGGACCAGGGTTCTGCTGCACTTCTGCAAACTTATTAACTGGAACATAACACCCCAGCACCCCAAAATTCAAACAAATTTGGTTATGGATGTGAAAACCCAACTCTAAAAAACACCAAAACATGGTGGAACACTGGATCCAAACTTGGCAACTCAGATCTATTTCTAAACATAAATAACTTAAAGGCTAAGTTGAAGGTGACTCTGTGGATCTGGAGAAAACTCTGGGGCTAGAAATGAATGTATGTGGATACAGCTCCCTTTGATGTAAAGAAACCTTCCATGATATTTTATTGTCTCAAAAGAACATTCAGACCAGTTAACTTTTGGGTGTAAGTGTCTCAAACTGCTTGAATGCATTTAACATTTGAAATGATAAATCCCACAAAACCTATATTTATTTATCTGAAAACAACAAAAGTATCTCCTGAAATATGAAGTGAAATCACTGACATTACATTAATATCAGCCCACTACTAGGTCAATGGAAGATTTTAAGAATTACTGATTTCCCCTCTCATTTTTATCACTCTTTCTCTTCCATCTCAAACATGGATATCAAATCAGCTCCAATGTCATTACAAAAGCCTCCTACCTGTTCATGCTCTCTGCATGTGTGTATATATATCTCCTCAATATATGTTCCACTCTATATGCATCCGAAGAAGTGGGCTGTAGTCCACGAAAGCTTATGCTCTAATAAATTTGTTAGTCTCTAAGGTGCCACAAGTACTCCTGTTCTTTTTGCGGATACAGACTAACACGGCTGCTACTCTGAAACCGTTCATGATATTTTAACAATTCACATTCTATATAAACATAACTAACTACATTTTTCCTCCAAATAAGCCATTATGTGGATGCTTATTCATATATGCACTGAGACTGCATATATGGAGGAACTGTTACAATTGTATTTATTTATTTATTGTTGAGTTCCTATCATGTTAACTCTAGGTGTTATTTACAAAAAGTAAAATCATATGAAATTATATACCGTCAACCTAAAAAGGTCACAAACCAAGTTGACAAGTAAACCCTTTGGGACAGAGCCCTCATCTTTTTGTGTGTTTCTGTAAAGCACCTCACACACTTTTGGGCAATAAATTGCCACAGGCAGGAAAGTTTCTGCAGCCAGATTAAGATCAGATTGTCAGACTATGTGGAGAAAGAAACGTAATCAGCATACTAATCAACTAACTAAGTACCCCTGCAAATGTCCCGAAGACTGCCTTATATAGGCTTTGATTCTGGAAGCTCATGTAGGCAGATGCGCCCATGAGCCCACATGGAGCATCAATACAAATCAATTAAAAAAAAAAATCTATCAGCAGAGGTTTCTCTGCACCCACCAGGATCAGGGCTATATTCATTACATACTGATCCTGACAAGATGTGCTTGTGATAGACTGAAAAATCCTGAACAATTGTACAGACCTTCACTGAATGCTGATACATGGGGACTGTTCGGATGTTAATTATAAAGACCTTTCTGTCAAATTGGACAACATCTGTCACATTTTGCAGCATGGGCATTCTCCATTCCAAGTTCTCCAACTGATTCATGATGCAGAGCTGAAGTACTAAGGCTTTTTCTAAGGTGTGGATAGCTTTGAAGATTCCGCTCACGCTGCCAGTTACAGCCATGAGTGGTGGGTGCAGCTTTTCAAAGCTCAGGCTCATTAAAACATATATTCGATCAATGATGGCCATAAGAGACTGACATTGCTTGCTATTTTATCACTTGAAAATGCCATTGGCCAGTCTTTGGATCTCTCTGACATTGTGCTTCAGTTTGCAAGGGCAAAGGCGAGAAAAGTGACTTTTGGACTACAGGATTAGGATTAACATACTAAGGCTGTCACCTATTGTAACACTATTTAATACTGGTCCGCCCAATATTGGCAAACAGTTCAATTTCTTGATGTTAGTACATTTCAGTTATTCTTAAAATTAAAAAGTTTCTATAAATGTAGACAAAATGAATTTTTTATTTGCTTATCAATGGCATGAATAAATACAGATTTAGAGATGCTAGCATGCAAATTTATTGTCTTATATGACATGGATAAACCATGCATGCAAATTGTGCATCAAAGTAATGAAATGGGCTACAAATGCAATAAAAAATAAGGTATTTGAAAGTTTAACAAATGGTGGGGAGGGCATCGAAGACCCTCCTTGCCTGGGGTGCCGTATGGTCTAGGGCCAGCCTTGATTGGATGCATGCAGTTTATAAATCAGGCTACGATGTTTAGCTGTATATTCAATCTTTTGTAAATATTCATTTTTTTTTAAATTAAGCCTTGTTATTCCAAAGTAATATTGGACAAATGTTCATTAGTCATTTACATGCCGAAATCTTGTGTGTGTGTATGTAAAAAGAGTGTATATATACACAAAGACACTAACAGATTTTATAATGCAATATGTTTCTGTTATACTGAAGCCAGACTTCGTAACAGCTGCATATTTTAATATACATAATCCCATACTTGAAAAATAATAAAATGTATTAGTTTTCCAAATTAGGCATTTATGACCTAATTTAGGAGAGTATTACATCTTTATAACTTTTAAAAGAGCCATTTTGATAAAACATCCCCATAAATAGACTGAGAAAAATCAGGGTAACTAGCATCTGTTGCTGGTTGTTTTTTTAACAGGCTAATAACATAATGACACATTTTTATAACATTTCACAACAATATAAAGTATTAAAATCGAAACAGATATTGAAAAAATGTTCTCATGATCCCTTTTTATTTTTTTTTTCCACTAGGTAAAGTTATGGTACTTACCAGATTAATATTAATATATCTTAATTATGTGACAAAATGGAATTGTGCCAATGACATCCAAAGAATGGAAATAACTTGTTATTTCCACTACTGCAATTAAGGTGGTGTTTTAGCATGTTTTGTTCTCAATTTGTGAGACGTGTGGACAGAGCAGATATATTGAACACTGCACTATATGGACCACATCTTCAGCTGGTATAAATTGGCATAGTTCCATCAACTTCAAGAAGTTACATTGATTTACACCAACTGTGCATTTGGCCCAAAATCTAATTTATTAGTATTTAGTAACTGTACAGGGACAATTGTGGATCTTCTGAGAGTAATGCAAGGTCAGAAGTAAGCAAGATCAGAATCTGCTACATAACTTAACATGAATACACAGACAATGAATCTTATTATTCCAAAACTAACTCCCCAAAATGTATTATTGCATGTTTTGTAAATTATGTCACATGAAAGCCATACACCAGAACCTCTCAAATTCACATTTGGTAAGCCATAAACCTGCACTTTATGTGGACATGCAGACTGACCGTTTATGGAACACAGAGCAGTGAAAGTTCTACTGCATTACTTCATAAACTATAACTCAAAGATTCCTATGAATTTTAAGGCCAGAAGGGACAATCTAGAGGATCATCTAGTCTGACTTCCTGCATAACACACACCATAGGATGCTCATGTCCAATAGCAGTGGTTGAACTTGAGCATATCCTTTAAAAAGGATCCAATCTTGATTTAAAAATTGCCAGTGATTGAGAATCCACCACTATCCTAAGTAGGCTGTTCCAATGGTTAATTTACCCTTACTATTAGAAAGCTGCATCTCATTTCTAATCTACATTTGTCTAGCTTCAAATTCCAGCCATTAGATTTTGTTATCCCTTTGTCTGCTAGTTTGAAGAGCACATTATGAAATTTTTGTTCCCTATGTAGGTACCTATAGACTAAGCAAGTCACCCCTTAACCTTCTCTTTGTTAAGCTAAATAGATTGAGTTCCTTGAGTCTATCACTATAAGGCCTGCGTTCCAATCCTTTAATTGTTGTCATGGCTCTTTTTGGAACGCTCTCTAAGTTATCAAAATCCTTCTTGAATTGTGGACACCAGAACCAGGGAACAAGGGACTGGGTAAAGGAAGGGGATGTTCTGAGACCAGTTGATGCCGCTTGTACACTCTTTGGCAGCCCAGGAGCAGGCACTGGCAATGATTCTTTTTCACATTGGCAAAAACGATGTACGAGTGTCGACTTGATGACTAAGGCTAAGAGGGATTTCGTGCAGATCCAGGATTTTTACCAGTGGTGATAATTATTTAGGCTAAACAGAGTTTGCAATAGAGGGTATGGTGGGGAACAATGAAGTTTCTGCAGGTGGATAAGGCTGGCAGTATATGAAGAGGGAGGCGGCCAAATTCATAGAGGATTTGTAATTATTCCCCTGGACATATCTTACTGGGACCCAAGTTATTCAGGGAGGATGGGGTTCATCTATCTGCAGCAGATATATTTTTGTCTGATATTAAGGAAGGAATATCTGGGAACCTGACAGGTGGTGGGGAGGAGGCAGGCAATCTAAATAGCTGGCACCTCCTTGTGACAGACGTCCACTACAGATGCTCGTTATGGAAGGTATATGGTTATAGGATACAATGAACAGGAAAAGGTTTTAAAGGGAAACATTCCTTACAGGACCTGAGCTAGGGGTGTTCAGGTTTCGTACGTCTCATACAGCGGGGAGCCGACCCCTCCTTTTCTAGCACCCTTAACCCTCATACAGGATGGCTGTGACTAGGCTGGGGATTATGTGGAAAGGGTTTAAAGGAAAGCATCCTTTAAGGGAGTTGAGGAAGAGAGGTTAGAGGCTCCTATGCCTGGTATAGCAGGGAGCCAACCCCTCTCCTTTTCTAGCCATGTTAACCCTTTTATGAGGGGAGGATGGCAGGGGATCAGGTTGGAGATTATGTGGAAATGATTAAGGAAATGATGATGCACTGCACAATGTACTGCAGGGTACTACCAGATATTTTAAGTGAATAAAGTTGGGGCCTAATTAAATCACGTCCATTGCCTCCTGTCTTTCTTCTGGTGTGGTCCGACAATTGAAAGTCCCAGTAAAATTAAGCCTTGTGTTGCTATAGAAAATTTAGCATTCACTTCCAAAGTGGGAGAATTTGAACAAGTGGCCTACAAGTACAGGGATTCATAGTTCATTACCAATCTGTTAAGCCATCCAGTTTCTCTGTTCTGTTCCCACAGTGATCATTGCAGCAGATCTAGTACTTATAGTTGGACAGAGAAATTACTTCCTAGAAAGACCTTATTGTGTTAATACTTGTAAACATCTAAATACTATGGTGTTGCCTTGGACAGATGGATGTTTTCCTCAATAACCTAGTAAACTTCCAAGTGTGAAACTTCTTGAAGTGACAGCAAGCATTATCTTTCCATGGCATTTGCTGTTGGGCATATAGCAAAATACAAGAGTATTCAAACTTCCTTAATAACACAGGATATTGAATTTATGACTACATACGTTTTCTCAAAAGCTCGTGCCCTGCTTCCATACTAATCATGTCTGCTCCTTGTGCCAACTTATGAAACATTTCTAAGGACCAGTCACAGTGTTAAATATTTTTCTTGCACCCAAAATATTTAGAATGGGGTTCTTTCTACTGGGGCAAAATAAAAAAGCTAGCAAGTTCTACCCAATTCATGTCCAGGCTACTCATACTGTAATAATTCCACACGGATATTGCTTGCTTCTGGCAGTTTTATCACATTCTCCTATATAACACACACATATAGATCCCCGGAGGCTTTTATTCTTCTGTTGTCCAAATCCGTTATTATCTATAATGGCAATCCTGTCAACACGTTCAGCACACTACCAGGCCTGTGTCAGCACTCTATTTTGTATAGATTATGTTTGCTATGATATGGCTTCTTCTAGCAAGTTACAGGTATCTTCCTCTTTTAGCTGTAGAGGTGTTAATAAGCAGACAGAAGCAGTTGTATATAGACTTCTAATGTGCAATGATTTCTTTGGTGCCTGAACTGTGCCAAAAATTAAATTCAACACACCAGCCCCCTGACTGATCCATCCATTTCTGTGGCACCAAGACTTAAATTCTGAAGTTGGAGGCAGGAACTTCTCAATGAGAGGCCCTTAACTATGGAGCCCGTTTTCTATTGGTACAAGAGAACACAAGTTTGCTAACTAACAAGACCACTTTCAGGAGTCTTAAGCCGGGCAACCAAAACCAGACACACTCAAAATCACTGGTCACTTTTGAAAATGTTGTCCTATTTGTGAATTTAGTGCTGGGAGGTTGGGTGTTTAGGGAACATTCCAAGTTGTGCAGAATGTATTAATTCAGGATTCTGCCTAAAGCAGGTGTGTGTGTGTGTGTGTGTGTGTGTGTGTGTGTGTGTGTGTGTGTGTGTGTGTGTGTGTGTGTGTGAGAGAGAGAGAGAGAAATTTCTTCTATGCTTTGAAGAGTTTCTCAGAGTCCTCCTGAGTGAACAGTAAGTTATGTTTTAATTTGTGGTTGTTAACTGATGTAAACATTTGCATCTCACAATCTGAAAAATAAATAAAATAAACATTCTCTCTTGTGTGATTAAGTGACAACTAAATAAGGGAGGGCCCCATTTAAGTCAATAAATATCTGAAGAGTGTAAACACCAAGGAAGGCGAGAAATTATTACATGGTGATTCTGAAATTATAACTAGGAGTAATGGGATGAAATTAATGAAGGAAAACTTTAGATTTTGTATCTTCCTGGCGGTGGAATATATTTGGATGTGGAACAGTCTCTAAGGAATGTACTGGAAACGCCTTCATTTTAGACTTTTAACACTAGACTGGACGTAACATTAGTAAATATATAATATGGAATAATGCAGCACTGGCAATGAGATGGAGTAGGTAATTGATAACTCTTTTAGTTTCTGCATTCTGTTATTCCTGGCAGGGGCTCTGCCTCCATTTCAGATAATGACCAACACTGTCTAAGCTCCCTGGCAATGCATTATTGTTCTCTACAATACACGATCGATTGCTCTGTCCTATCTAGCTTTAAATGTCTAAACTTCTAAAGCAGCCAGTAGGATTTCCAAAATGTCTCTTTGGAATACTATTTCAAAGTCTTATAGACTGCAGAGTCAGGAAATGTGCCTTTCTTGATTTCATCCCATTTTAAACTCCTCATTTCAACTCTTTGTGCCACCTTAAATAGTTCCTTTTACTCTTATATTCTTACACCTTTAATGTACTTGCAGACAAATATGTCCCATAACCAAGTTATGTGATGCATAATTTGGTTTTTTAATACTTTTACTATCAGAAATGGAGGAAAGTGAGATGGAAAAATTCTTGAAACCAACTGAGCTGTCTTACTTGCATCCCCACCCACTCGTTCTTTATACTTATGCTTGTTCCCCTTAAAGATATTTCTGAAAAGCTTTCCCTTTTCTCCTACAGTAGGAATGTTAGTATCCTTTCTGCTCCAACCCAACCTACTACTGTGCCTTTAATGCTTTCATTAATTACCTAAGGAGAACAGAAATCCTTCTAAGCTGAAAGATCTACTGTAAACTAAATATAAGATGTGTTAGATCCATAACCGTTTTCTTAATGGCTCAGAAAATTCACTTTCTGTTTCCGCATATCACAAACAGAAATCAAGATGCCAGCAAGGGTCACTGCATACCTAAATATTAATTTTTAACTCTTTTGGCTTCGTGCGTGTTCATAATTTCAATGTTAAACACAAAAAAAATGGGGCCATAAGGAAATTCGAAACCTACTTTATATAAACATGGCCCTTTTACTATACTTGATTCATGCATTAAACTTCTACTGACATCAAAAGGTTCCACCATGTAGCCAGGGCAGAGTCTGGCCCACAGCTATTTCCACTCATTCACAGAGATCTAGTTGTAAGTCTAGCTATTATTGACTCAGACACTATTGATGATCAAGGTTGAAGTAGTAGATGGAATTATAATGTTGATTTATTTTAAGTTTACTCTTTCCAGTTTTTGTTGTTTTTTAAATGTTAATTTCACTTTATTAGTCCATAAATAAAATTGTTACTTTAGTTTTCTGGATGACACACTAGTCAGTTTTGTAAACTATTCATATTCAGTTATATAATAGTTGCCTAAAGCAAGTATTTTTGCAACTGTATGTATGAGAGAAATATAAAACAGAGAAAAGTGCTGCAAACATCTTATATTGGCTTTAAAAAAAAACAATCCAGGAGACACAGTATCTGAATTGCAATGACACCTTTGTTGTGGAAAACCAAGAAATCAGCCTCCTGATGTTGTACTGTTAAATTCATGTCAAATACCAATGCCAAAGACCCTATAATCACATAAAGGCCAAATATATTTCATGTTGATATATCTTGGGGATGTAGGCAGAAAATATTAACACATTAGAGCATAGACCTATTATTGGCGTTAATAATTAAAGGACATAATGTATAACTACCTCCTAGTTGGGCAGTGAAATTAAAAAAAATAATTTTCAAAAAAAACTTTGAGATTCTTTCAAAATATTCATGCACCTGAAGAAGTCAGGTTTTTTAGCCATGAAAGCTTATGCCCAAATAAATCTGATAGTCTTTAAGGTGCCACCGGACTCCTTGTTGTTTTTTCAAAATATTCTAACTTTAATCATCTCTAAGGCTCCAGCACGTGCCTAAGTCCCATGAAAATTAGGCATAGCCACAGGCTTAAAGTTAAGTGTGTTCTTAAGAGATTCGCTGAAATGAGACCTAACTAAGTAAAAAGCACATCAGCCCATCAGGGTCTTCAATTTAATTTCAGAGGTAGACCAAATCACTGGTTTCCCATGGTCAGAGAAGGGGACAAAACCCCACTTGCCCCAAAGTTCACAAATATTGTTTAGCTGCCAAAAGTCTGACATTCTACATTGGTGCAGTGGGGGAAACATTTACAACTACTGCCGAGTGTGTAATTTGGCCCCCTGAATTAGCCCTATTCTGGTGACGAGAAAACAATTTGCTATTGGGCTCATTTGCAATGTGTAAAAAGAAATATGCAGCAGATAGAAGTATTAGGCTCTACAGTAAAATGAAAATGCAGGTCTAAGAAGTTGTTTTTTTTTAATAGTTGATAATTTGCAAACTACAGAAATATGATAGACATTCACCCTTAGAATACTTTGCAGTACAACATTTTCAGCATTTTACACTGAAGGACAAAATCTATATTTATCTAACCTGGTGGGTTAGAATTCTATTATTATGTATGTTGACGTGCAGCATGAAAGACTCCACTTAGCACTTAGTGTTCAATATTATACAAAAAGATGAGCAGACATGGTCCCTGCCCTGATGAGCTACAGGGCCACCCAGAGGATTCAGGGGGCATGGGGCAAAGCGGGGGAGCTGCGGTGCTTTTACTCACCTGGCGGAGGTCCAGGTCTTCGGCTGGCATTTCGGCGGCGGGGGGCCCTTCAGTCGCTCCGCGTCTTCGGCAGCACTGAAGGGCTCCCTGTCGCTGAAATGCCGGCTGAAGACCTGGACCGCTGCCGGGGCTAGGGCCCGAGGCAAACTGCCCCACTTCCCCCCTCTCCCCCTCCACCCCCCCGGTGACTCTGATGAGCTAACAAGCACGTCTATTTATGTTGCAACTTCTTTGTGGCAGGGGCCATATCTTCCTGTATATAGCATGTAGCGCAATGGGGTCCCAATCCTAACAAACCTTTGGATAGCGCCATAGGATTAAGTTGAAAGAAAGAGAATGCAAACAGGAAGGAAAAGCTATGAGGGTTTCATAAGACGTGTTCTGTAGGGCTCTATCATGTGGTGTATACAGCCTATGCTGGCCTGGCAACCAAAGGGTCAATTCAGGAACTTCTGGCCAACACTGACTGGCAGCTTCACAGAGGCTTGGAGGATACAAGAGCTGAGAAGCAGAGGGGCAAGGATGGCTACTAGAGGAGCAAACAGCCTGGAGAAGGAAACACATGCCAGCAAGCTGTTGAGAACCCATCCGGAGACCAGACCCCAGAGAGGGGATGACTGGAGCTACAGGCTGGAGAAGCCCACAGAAACCAAGGGTGGTAGGAAGGAGCTAAGGGCACAGCAGGAGGAGTTGTTAACACCTGATTCCGCCTGCCCTGGTTTAAGGGCCCTGAGGTGAAATGCAGTGAAGTGGGCAGGTGTGGATTCCCCTATTGGCCAGTCAGAGGCTTAAGGACTGAAGGGATTTCCAGACTCCCTCAGTAGCAGGACCAGCTCACCCTGGCCAAATATAAGGACAAAACCTACTGTGACGTACTGTAGCTGATGGTGCCCCCTGTACCCACATATTCACCCCCACTGTATGATTATATGTTTTGTACAAAGTATGCCTTGTGAGGTATCATTTGAAAAGACTTGATTTGATGAACCTCATTTATCCTGTCAAAATGTACGTATCATCACTGTATATAAAGTTATGAGATTCTGCTATAGGTTTGTTACTGAAACATGTTCTGAGTCTGGGAAACGCCCACAGATGAGCCTCTCAGAGAGGACAAAGAAACTGCAAACACAGAGGCCTTACATGCCAAACCTCACATCGACAAAAAGCGCAAGCAAAAATTTGCAATTCATAATGAGGGATGGTCAGCAGCTCACGTATATCAGGAGGGCTGCCTAGCCCCATGACAAAGCATGGATTTTTCCAGCACTGAAGAAAAGTATAATGGGGGACAGTGACATCACCAAGGGGCCTCTCTCTCTTCCCGCATCTCAACACCTGGAAGCAAGATTCTTTGGAAGACAAAAAAGTCTCCTTGAACTGGGGGGTGAGGGTGGGGCGCGAGAGGGGAGAAGGGATGGTCCTAACTAAAAGGCTTTCTAATTAGTATGAATTGTGAACTGAAAACTGCCTGCAACGTCCAGTAGGGTGAGAAAAACTTTTTGATTCAAATCTTGCTTAGCCTGATAAAGTTTAGGATTTAGAATGTGTGTACTATTTACTTATTATTTCTTATGTAACCAACTCTGACCTTTATGCCTACCACTTATAACTACTTAAAATCTATTTTCTCTAGTTAATAAGCTTATTTTGATGTTTAATCTAAACCAGAGAGTTTGTCTAAAGTGCTTGGGGGATCTGCTCAGATTACACCAGCTGGTGCATGTCCAATACCCTTTGATGCAGTGGCGAACTAATTAATGAGCTTGCATTGATCAAGAAGATCTTGAGCAGTATAAGATGGATATTTCTGGGTGCAAGGCTGGGGATGGGAGAATTGGCTCACAGCTCCCTGTATACAGTTCCCAAGTGGCTGTGTGAGCCTTCATGTAACTTTGCTTGGTGTGCCTCTGCATGCTGATGGCTGAGTGAACAGAACCTGAAGGGGTTTGCTGTTCACTAGCATAGTAGTGTAGGAGACAGCCGGGGCAGGAGAGTTAAGGGGGGCATAGCAGTTTCACAGTCCCGATTGCACCCCGGGGGATGTCACACTCTTCATAGCCCAGAATGGGACTACTAGAGAGACTTGGGCAAGAGAAGCTGACAGATCACCCCGCCAGATCAAGTGAACTCTGTGCAACACACCGTCTGACCAAAGGGGGCGGTGTCACATCAACACACCAGCTCACAGGCTCCAATCCTACTTTACCAGATCCTCCTGTCTGCTGCTTTCCAACTCACCCATATGCTTCTAGGAATTTTACTTGTTTGAGCACTGTGTATATAGTACTTGCACAGTGACACTTCTGTGGCCATAGTTGGAAGGTGCAGCTTCTAATGGTTTCATGTGCTTCTTGGGGCAGAATTTTGCCCACGGAATACAGTGGAAGGACCTAGTTCTGCAAAGTGATGAGCACCCTGAAATCCCACTTACTTCAGTCATAGTTGAAGACACTTTAGCACCTTTCAGGAATCTCTCAGTGGCACTTGGCTCCAGAGGAGAAATTTCATTACAGCTTACATGTGCCTTGTGAAATAAAGCAATGCTAAAGCCATGTCCAAATTCAGCACCTGATGATGGGTGTAAGAGTCTCTTAAGCAGAACCCATTGCATGATTAAATTTGTACCTGGCAGAATTTCAAAATGGAAACCCAGAAATGACTTTATTCTGGGGATGTCATTCTCAGCAAAGGTTTTCACTGTAACAACAAGAGATAATATTATTTTCCACTTTTATAATGTCTTCTGTCTGGAAAACTCAGACTGTTTTGTAGATTTTAATGAATTAAGACTCACAACAATCCCTATTTTATAGCTGAGGAAACAGTCACAGAAAGAAAAGCGACTTGTGACAGAATTGAGAGTATAAAACACATCTTCTGTGTCTCCCAGATTTGTTATAAAACTATTAGACATTGTTGCCTTTCTGGTATTCCTCCTTTAGGGATTCTGAAGAGAGTTGGTGGACCTTAGGTATTCAAGCTCAACACAAAAGTACAACATGTCTTTCTAGTCCTAGAAGATATAAAACCAAATTCCTAACAACTTGTAGAAACTAAAGGTTCCATGGGAATTTTATTAAAACAGGGACATTAATTCCAACACAGGCCATTATATTCTAAGTTTCTGTAATTCCCCTGCTGTTTCAATTAGATTGTTCACTTCCTGTCCTAAACAGCTCTGTGGCATTTCTGTGTACCATTGCACAGCTGCTACATTTCACCTTAGACCTGGCTCAATCTCAGTGATGGATGAATTGACTGCTGTGTGTAGCTTAAATTTGTAAAGTGCTTTGGGATCTTTCAGGAAAAAAGACAAATATATAAATGAATCATTATATCAAGGAGAAGCTGAGGGAAGTTTACAGACTTGCGACTATGTCAACCTACATTATATTGCATAACAGTCCATAAGAACATAAGAATGGCCATAGTTTGTCAGACCAATGATCCATCTAGCCTACCGTCCTGTCTTCCGACAGTAGCTGGTGCCAGATGCTTTAAAGGCAATGAACAGAAGAGGGTAATTATCTAGTGATCCATCCCCCGTCATCCAGTCTTATATTCTGGCAGTCAGAGATTTAGGAACACCCAAAATATGGGGCTGTGCCCCTGGTTACTTTGGCTAAGAGCCATTGATGTCCAAATACATAATGCTTTTATTTTAAGACTAACAGGGATGAACAGACCCACCAAAATACAAAAACAACAGGGAATCTAGACTATTTTCCTAAATAATGGCAAGAAAGGAATGATTTTCATTCTTCATAAGAATGTCTCTCAAACTGCTTAGCAGTTATTCACTAATATTTATTTATTGTTCTGACAGTGCATATCCAGAATGTACACATTGTGTGGCTGTAAGTTACAATCTATGCATAGCATATGCATGTTTCTGTACCTAACTTTGATATAACTTCCTGAAATTTCTAACGGATATAACTGAGTTACTCTATCATTTAGACATCTGACTGAATTTGCATTAGTACTATACTAGTTTACAATAGCCATAAAGTGTGCATCTGTGTTGCTGCAATGTATTTTGGGCTAGTACCACAGAAACCTTGAGGCCAGATTCTCATTTATACTACTCCCTTTACATCACTCTGGCAGTGTAAAGAAACTTAAAGAGAGAGTAAGTGTAATATACTCCCACATTAAGGTCCTTCTACACTACCAGCAGGAGCCTTTGGTGATAATGAAAATCTGGCTACATATATTTATACATATTTAAACAAAGCCATGCTGAACATTTAAAGATTATAAATGGTTTACAACATTCAGAGCTGCATTGTTTCCTAGGAGAGTTACAGCTAACGTGCAATTTATAGCGATCTTGTCTGTGCTGCTTTTTTCCTAACGGATTTAGTAAAATTTCTCAAGTGGCCAAACCAGAAGTTCTTTTATTGTGAGATGTGACTCTAAAGAAATAAACAATTAGATACATTCACGTGAAAGAGCAAGCTGCACGTATGTAACTAAACAAGCACTTGCACTGCCAGCACTAAGTGTGTGAAAAGATATTACAGTAGTTGTCTTTTGCACTCCTGTAGTGCAAACTTCATGTGCAGAGTCACTTTATGCCAACATCTCCTGGATGAACAGGACCACATCTATACTGCCTAGAAGTCTTGTATGCTGCTTGCAACAATTCATGTACTGTGTTGTGTGTTAAGACACTGATGTATGTGCAATCCAAGAATTTTAAATGTCCCCACAGGATATCAAATGCTATCCAGATCATTTGTAAATACTTTCCCAGTGCTCCAGAGAAAATGAGCCAGTTCTTTTCGTATGTAGTTAAAAGACATTTTTGTGTTATCTAAAAATCTATGTTCCTGTTTAGTAAAATTATCTAGGCAACTTACTGTTTCATCAGCACTGTGTGCTAACTCTTTCATTACTAAATTCTCTTTGAGCGTTAAGATTATCCCCAGTAGAGACAGCTGGGAAACTGTAATATAAAGTCAAACAACATGTTTAATGACCATTGAACTCCTGGAAACTTAGTCCAGAATGATACATCATTGTGTCAGATACTCTTAAGCAATATGCTGTTTGGTCTCTCTCTTTAGAAACATGAAACCCCTTGAAACCGCTACCACAAATAGTGAAACTTTTAAATTACTGCCAAGCCACCTGCTTTTCTCCAGGAAACTTCATAAAACCCTCCAAATTAGTAATGTCATTAAGTAAAGCTTACGAAACCTTTGTCATCCTGAAAATGCTTAGCTGTTGAACTTAAAGAGGGCAATGGAGCTTCTAAAAATCAAAAATATTGTCATGTATACTAAATAGACCTTGAAATCCTTTCCAAATTAAATGCTTTAAAATAGCTTTAAATTCAAAACCTGTGTATGCAGTTCTTCTGAATATTAACGCTAGGGGCCAATCATACAGCTCTTATTCTCAGGAGTAGTCCCATTCAGAGAGGAGTACTGGACAAGGCATCTCCACTATTTATTTATCCCAATAAAATACTGCACAAATCTGCAGCATTTTGTACAGTATTTTAAAGAATTGTTTGTAATAAACAAGTAGTGACAGCTTGAGTTTCCCTTGTCCAATACGCCTTCCTAAATGGTTCTACAGAAAGTGGGTAAGGATGGATTATAAGACTGCATTCTGTCCATAAAGCACCCAAAAATGTACCATCTAATCTTGGAGTAATTTATCCAATAAGATGATTTAGAGGACAGTTCAGTGGCACCATTTTTGGAAGGCAAAAGCAGAGGGGAAGGAATATAAATCAAAGGTGACTGGCAGGTAAAGGATATATGCAGCAATCAGCCAAACCATGTGCACGCTGGCACAAATTCAACAAGATCATTTATAAAAATTTTAAGTCAGGAGTACACAAAAGGGGGTCTGGTGCTAACTAAATCCACAGATAGATTACACGCCACTGAAATAAACACTTCCAGATGCTGGCATACAAAAACCTTTTACAGAAAGAAATGTTTTCTTTCATAAATCTGAAAGGAGGAACTTTGGGGTGAGGGGAAGGGAACAAGATTTTCAAACTGAGATCTGACTTCCTAGTGTTTTTATAGAATAATAATTCATATTTTCCAAATACAAAGTGTTTATATTATAGAATAACAAGTAATAGACAATACTCTGAAATACATCGGAAGGAAGGAGTAATATTCGTATGTTAAAAGTGAAAAAAGAACCAAAATCAAAATTGTTTAATTAGATTTGTTCTGTGTAATTAAAACATATGTTAAATCATATGTAACTGATGATAAACACCTTGGATAACATTTTCAAAAGCACCTAAGAGACTTAGGAGCCTAAATTTAATTTTGAAAACTAACTTCTGCACTAAGGGTGAAATCCTGGCCAAAATGAATTCAATGGCAAAAATCACATTTATTTCTCTGGCTCCAGGATTTCATTCACATTTTCAATGAGACTTTGTCTCTCTAGTCTCTAATCTATTTAAAAAATGTCACTTAGGCTTCTAAGTCACTGAGGTGCTTTTCAAATATTTACCTGTAATGTATGCAAATTATGTATCTGGAAACAAATTTTGTAGCATTTACTCCCAAACTGCTTACTAATGTAGACTCATTCACTGTTTTGGGCTGTAGCATGCAGAAAATGTTGACAATGATCAAGATTAAACTTCCAGGTACCTTCCCAGTTAAGAAAGATGGCTTGCAGAGCAAATGTAAAGAAAAATCTTTACACATTTGATACGGGGTGCCTGAAGCACCCTTGCTTTTCTATATTTCCTGTACAATTTATCTTACTGATCTCTTATAGAGTATGCACCAGTTTATCTTTCCTTTATGGGGACACTGTTGAATCATATTAATTTATTCATGATCCCAACAATGTGTACTACCTTAGTATTTTAAAAAGTTTAATCTCTCTTTGCCACCAAAAAATAAATCTACTTGCCACTATTCTAGAGTTTTAGTCTCAACCAACAGATAAGCATTGGCATGCCAGTAATGTTTCATAAATTTTGTTTTCTTTTTCATCAGTGATCACTGGAAACCAGTAAGCTCCGGTACCAGCTTTATCAAAGTTTTAAAAAGATGTGGCTATGTGCTTCAGTGCTTTGCTGAATGGGATGGATTTAAATATTTCCTTAAGTGGTTTGCTGAATTGGTGCCATTGATGGTAATGATCTTATATTTTTGTAGCATCTTTTATTCAAAATGAAATGGAAGTTCTTTAAAAACATTGAGATTTGATTGTACTATATATTTACACACACACACACACACACACACACACACACACACACACACTCACTCACGCTTGCATGCACAGCAGGTACCATTAAAAACTACTTGGAGTGATTAAATTTACAATTTGTTATCCACATACAACATGATCAGCACAGTACAAGGCACAAATAAAATCAGTCCCTACCCCAATGTTATGTGGCATTCTCTCTATGGAGGGATTAATTAGTATTCAGCTCTGTTAGTTAAAAAAAGATATTTATAACTAGAAATATTGATCAACAAAAAAAATCTTTAACTGCAAAGAAACTGTACTAAGCTCTTTGAATGCTCTTTTACTGGTTCTTACTTTGAGTCATAGCGTAAATCCTTTTACAGACATATTTACACTGGGACCTATAAGCTGTGACTGTCTGAAACAAAGTCTTTCTGAAACTCCTAGAATGATATGTGTCACACACTTATTTCAGTACAAATCTGACTAATGCAGACAGTAATACATAATATAGGCATGCAAGTACTACCTAGGAGTAAGGAGTGGCGTGCAGAACAACCAAAGCAAGAGGATTGTCAGCATCCTGATATTCCTCTAATCAGGAAATTCCAAAACTCAGCACCATGATTTTTAAAAAGTCTATTATAAACATATAAGGGCGTAGGTTGAAGGAATATGAAAATGTTTCCAAAACAGATTTCCAGACCCCTCCAATAGTGCTAATTCTGGACTGAATTATTATAGATCAAAGCAAAAGCTAAACTCTGCCTAGTGGAGGAGAATTTGAGTTCATAAGATAAGATGTATGACTGTTCAGACACTTGGAGAGAAGGTGTGCATTAGTAAACAGCGTAGAAACAGTCTTGTATAAGGTAGATAAAAGTGGTGTGTGTGTGTTTGTGTTTTCAGGGCAATACTCCCGGCTCAAAGTAATTTCAGTTACATACAGTACCCTTCACTTCGTGTCCTAAACTATCTTTTATTAGTATCATTGTACACTATTAAACACTTGCTGTTTTTCAGTTCCAGTCAGACTGCACTTCAGGACTGGACATAACTAAGGCTAAGATTTTGTCACTGAACCTGTGACTTCCAGAGACCTCCATTACATTTTCTGCTTCAGCCCCGAGGCAGCCTGGCTGGGGGTGTCAGCTGGTGGGCACCCATCAGCTCTGAGCTGCTGGGCAGTTAGGGACCCCACAAGCTCCCAGCTGCTGCGGGCAGTGACTCCTCCTCAGCTCCCAGCCGCTGCATGTGGTAGGGAGACTTTGCAGCTCCCAGCCACCATGAGTGACATGGGGGCTCCCCCACAGCTCTCAGCTGCCACAGGTGGCAGGGAGACCCCACAGCTCCAAGCCGCCGCAGGCGATGGGGGCTTCCTGCAGCGCCGAGCCGCCGTGGGCGCATGGGCGACCCTGGAACTCTGAGCCACCGCGGGCGCAGTGGGGACTCGAGCTCCCAGCTGGCAGCAGCGGAAGGGGAGACCCCAGAGCCCCTGGAGCCCTGGGTGCTGGTCCCTCCCTCCCTTCCCATTTTGAGTTGAAGTCAGGAACAGGTTGCGGGCTTCTGCGAATTTTTGGTTATTACCCGTGACCTGTCCCTGACTTTCACTAAAAATAACCATAACAAAATCTTAGCCTTAGACATAACTCTCCTATTCCATGGGCATCATTAAACAATGAACATTTACCAACCCATTCTGCTTATTACAGTAGCACCTAAAGGCTCCAATCAAGATTAGGGCCCCATCGCATTACATGAAGTACAAATAGAGCTCTCTGACATTCTAAACATCTAATTAAAATGAGACACATGCAAGTGCAATAAACAGATGGAAGAACCTAGGGTTTTGTCATCCCAAACATTCCCAAAGTGCTTCATGAACAATATGCATGCAGCATCACTCCAGTGCTGCCGGTGCTGGAGTAGCAGCAAAGTGCTGCCGCGCATTCTGTATGACAGATTGCAGGGGGGAGGGAGATACAGGGAAACTTTGGCCAAAGACAAGGGGGAAATCCATACTCTTATGAGAAAATGCCATAGGACAGAAGACAGAAACTCAGTTTTTAAGGTCACATTGGAAACATTTAACACTGGATAAATTAATGGCCATATCAGATTATATTAGAATGGCTCACCATTGGGATCTGCACTCCAAATTGAAATGCTAAACTTGAGTAATGCCCAAAATGCCCTAGACAGTTTCTGGTTTTAAATAGTTATGGTTTGAATGCACTATTTATGGTCATATTTAGATATTCTAGTCTATAAATTATCAACTCCAGTTTTGCAATACTCTTTGAATGCAACTCCTTTGAAAAACAAATTATACGACAAGGGCGCATTACAATGGACATCAAAGCTGAATGACTCTATATTAACCAATTGTTGACAGTTTTGTACCTTACAATAACGAAGATTTTACATGGATGTTATGAGGCTTAATTAATTAGCATTTCCGAAGTGTCTGCAGATTCTTCAAATTAACACAAGCACCATATTTACTACAGCTTCTGGATTCATTTTCATATCTAAGACGACATTGGACTAAATCTGATCTCACTTTCACTCAAATAAATTAGGAAAAATGACACTGAAATCAATGGCATTACCCTGGTGTAAAATATAAGCTAGTCTATAATCAGGCCTTAGGGTGAAGCATACACTGATCAGACTACTAACTAATGCAGTTTGCTTTCTTTCAAAAAGACCTTCCAGTGACTTTTGATTTAACCCAAAAGGTAAGACATTATTATTATTATTTAGGGCACTCACACTCTTCACCGTAGCTGTGATTTGAGTTTATCTGAAGCCAAGACCTCTCATCAAATGAATGATGAAGTGACCTAATTATGTGAGTGGTGGCCTATAACCACCAAACTCATTCTAATTCGAGCCCTGAGTTGGACTGAACAGGAGTTTAAGAAGTGGGGATTCAAGCTTTTTTCTCCTCTTTCCAGCCCTTAAACACGTTAAGTAAAAAATGTGAAAAAAGTGTCATTTCATTTAATAGTTCATAAAAGCATTACCTTAATTTTCTGCACAAATATAAATTCACATTTCAGTGTGAGAAATTCTGTTAATCCTACTCTGGCAGAACTCCCATTGATTTTTGCCCGAATAAGGAAGTAAGATTTAGCCCAAAAATGAAATAATGAAGACATGTCTTATTGTTTTAGCGAATATGCATGTGGCACAGAAAAAATGGATTCGATTACAACATATGGAATTACATCATACCACATGAGGAAGAGTTACATATTTCCCATTCCTGTCTTGCAAAATTACATGGCACTGTATTTTAAATCAGTCATTTACATCGCTGCTGGTTGAAAGTCGGGATCATGCTTTAAACTAGGTAATAGAGGGCACCACCCATAAGCTGTCAATACAGAATACATGGATAAAATATATGTCTAGACTATCTTAGACATGGTAGAGTGCAGAAGAATCTAGCATACACTTGCCGGCTTTTCATTGTGGCTTATGATCTGAGGCAAAAACCTAAATGCTCTAATTATGTTAGTCATTTTGACATAACTATTAAGGTTAGAATAAATGCAAACGGATCATTTTCACTACTTTAATGTTAGCACTCTGTTACCATATGATTATGAAACTTTTAAAGTCCTCTTTAGGTCCAAACCAACATCTATCAAATACTGCTAGAGAATAAATTACACAAGTCAACTCTTTCTCCAAAACTGCCTTATTAACAGCACACATCACAATCATCAGATGAAGGAGATGGGAAAAATGGTGAAATAAAAAAAGGAGAAAGATCAGATGACAGAATATTTCCATATTTTAAATCTCATGTACAGTGCCAAGTACATTGTTAATGCTTAACAAATAATAATAGCCATGCTGGAAAGCATATTCCCATTGGAACTTACATTGCTTGACAAAATAAGTTCTGTTTCCTATGTTTGCTCTCAGTTTTCTTTTAAACAGAAGTAGAATCAAATATCACAGTCAGCTTTTGTGATTCAAAGTTACATACTGGCTAGTGCAAGGGACTAGTAGTAAGGACTAGAGCTGGTCGGAATGATTTTACAACAAAAGATGCCCTTTTCACAAAACCGGTATCTCCCTAGCTGTGCCCCAGTGCTGGAGAGCTCTAGTCAATTTCACATTTGCCCAGTGACATTGACAAAAGCTTTCCCAGAGAGCTGCAGAGGCCAAGGTGCTCTGCCTCCCACTTCGCCATTAGCTCCAGAGGACAGAGAGGCACAGAGCGAGAGTACTAAGATTCCCCGCCCCGCCATAGCTCTGTGAACTAGAGAGCGTCCTGGTCACTGATTCAAAGCAATCTGGATTGTTTAGTAAAGCAGGTGCAAACAAACAATATGCTTTTTAATACGGCTACATGTAAACATATACAGCCAGGAACAAAGAATGTGCGCCATGCTTACAGGATAGAATATTCTATCCTGGGAAGCAGTGACTCTGCAAAAGATTTGGGAGTTGTGGCGAATATCAGCTGAACATGAACTCCCAGTGTGATGCTATGGCCAAAAGGGCCAATGCAATCCTGGGATGCATAAACAGGGAAAACTTGAGTAGAAATAGAGAGGTTAAGGAGTCACTGATTATGGTTTATAAACACCTACATGGAACAAATATATTTAATAATGGGCTCTTCAATCTAGCAGAGAAAGGTATAACATGATCCAATGGCTGGAAGCTGAAGCTAGACAAATTCAGACTGGAAATTAGGACACTTTTAATAGTGAGAGTTATTAATCATTGGAACAATTTACCAAGAGGCATGGTGGATTCTCCATCTTAAGTTAAGATTGGATGTTTTTCTAAAAGATATGCTTTAGGAAGTATCGTTGGGAAGCTCTATGGGTTTGTGTTAGACAGGAAGCCAGTCTAGATAACCACAATGGTCCCTTACACATTAGAATTTATGAATCTATGTATCTGCTTGTCCATAGCTGACTGAGGTGGAGCTGTTGGCGTAGCACTGGAATTAGATGATCTCCTACACTGAGACTTATTTCTCTTCTTTGAAAACTGTCCGCCTTGATGGGTAAAACAGCTGCCTATAATACTGCCATTGCTGTTGTTGAAGCCTATATTAATGTCTCCTGGGAGCTGTGGTATACACGTGTAAGGAGCCAAGAGTAGCTTGAGAGTCCTTAAATGAACGTAAGGTTTTATCCTTTTTATCAGAAAGCAGGGATCGACCATCAAAAGGAAGGTCTTCAATAGTTTGAAAACTGTCCGCAGCTATACCTGAGTTTTGCAACCAGGATGCTCTCCTCATTCTTGGCAGATGCCATCACTTTGGAAGAAGAGCCTCTTCCATCAAGAGCACTGGAGAGAGATCTTGGCCACTACACAATCATAGCAATCATAGCAATATAGAGCTGAAAGAGATGTTAAGAGGTCATCTAGTCCAGCCCCCTGTGCTGAGCAGGACAAAATATATCTAGACCATCCCTGATAGTTGTTTGTCTAGCCTGTTCTCAAAAAAACTCCAATGATGGGGTTTCCACAATACCTCTTGAAAGCATATTCCAGGGATCAACTATTCTTATAGTTAGAAAGTTTTTCTTAATATCTAATCTAAATCTCCCTTGCTGCATAGTAAACTAATTTACTATGCACATTTGCAGAAAGAAGGTGAACTAAATTTTTCTCACAAATAAATCAGGTCTTTTGGGTTCAGTTTTGTCCTACCTTCAGAGGAAATGGAGAAAATTAATCACTGTATATAACAGCCCTTAATATATTTTAAGACTTATCAGACACCCCCTACTCTTCTTGTCTCAAGATTAAACATGCCCAATTTTTTTAATCTTTCTTCATAGGTTAATCCTTCAAAACCTTGCATTGGGACCTGATAGTGCTTGTCCGTGAGCTTCACTGTAAGAGCCAAAGAGGTCAGTGTATTCCATAAAGTCTTTGCTAGATCTAGTAGCACCTCATAAACAGAAAGGGAAACCTGGAGAAGGTCTAAGGGCTTGCATGTGTTTTCTTGTATAAGCTCTGCTTGAATATCCAAATATGCAGCCATTCTTCCTGGATGATCCTGATGAAATTTAAACTATTCAGGAACTGGAGAAGATGCATTCAGGGTTTTAGAATCATCTGGCGAGGAGGAGGAAAAGTTAACAGGAGCTGATGGATCTATATATAGTCTCCTCAGGAGACTACAGACTATCTATAATAGTCTCCTCAGGAAATCGTTCCTCCACCCAAGCAAAAAAGGCAGCATAGATTTGGAATAGACACCCCACACCACAGGCACAATTTATATCCCGGAGAACACTGCATACCAAGGGCGCCTAGCACCAAGACTAACTAAAAAATAAACCAAGCTATAATAAAATAAATAACTCAAAAGGCAATAAAGTGCTAGTGAACTATTTACCGACAGAGGGAAAACTAAACTAGTTAGCTACAAAGGAGAAAAAACCCATAAGGTAAACTGCACAGGAAGCTCAGACATAGGCCACTGGTAGTGAGAAGAACTGAGGGGGGTCTGGGTGGTGTCACTTTTATGCACCTTCAGTGGGGACTAAATTAATAGAGAACAAGGATGATAATGAAGAACATTGTAGGTGAGTTCAATGGGGGCAAAGGCAGGATGTCTAGTGGGAATCAATGGTATTGCTAGAAGAGATGGGAAAGTATTAATGCCATTGTTCAAGGCACTGGTAAGACCTATTTGGGAATGCTGTGCCCAATTCTGGTCACTCATGGTCAAGAAAGATGAATTCCCAACTTTGTGTCATCAGAAAATTCCATCAGCACACTCCTACTTCTTGTGTCAAGGTCTTGAATTTTTTTGTCCTCAAGGTCACCTAATTTTTCCACCAAAGAGGCAGAAAAGTTATTTAAGCTGAAGGACAATGCTGGCCCAAGAAAAAAATGGATATGAACTGGCGATGAAGAAACTGAGGCTGGAAATTAGAAGTGATTGTCCTACTCATCAGAGTGAGTGTCCCAATAGGAGTAATGGGGGCAAACAACCTAACTAGTTTTAAAATGGAGCCTGATAAAATAATAAAAGGATTATATGACAAAGTTGCCTTCAAGAGTAGGGGAGTGGATCTGATGACCCAGGAGAGGTCACTTCTAGTCAAATGTCCTATGTTCCTATTATTATTTCTTATTTGTATTGCAATAGCTCCAAGGATTCCCAGTCATGGACCAGGACCCCCTTGTGATACCCGCTATAGAAACACAATGAAAATATGATCTCTGCCCTAACGAGCTTACCATCTAATTGAGGAATGTAAGTGACTTTCCTAAGATTACACAGGAAATCTGTGGCAAAGCCAGAAATTTAACCCAGTTCTCCTATGTCGCAGTCCAGTGCCTTAAGAACAAGATCCAATCCTCTAGGGAGAAAATCTGTTACTGTGATATTTCATTTTATGGTATTTAGTCTTAATGTAAATTGCTTTATTGAAAAGTTCAAAGACGACATTATATTTTTTCAAACTTTCATTTTTCTGGTTTTTATCTCAAGGGCAATGTGACAGCGTAGGTTCCTATCCTGTCCTGAGATCCCTCACGAATAGCTGTGGACACCTTTTGGTTGGTTATCACCTTTGTGAGTTTTATTTATCACTTCCAGAAAACCATCATCACAATCCTGTGCAGCAAGTTTATCTACCACAGGTGCTGACTTTTGTTTTTGATGGTGGGTGCTTTTGAGGAGGTGTGTGGTGTGTGTGTGTGTGTGTGTGTGTGTGTGAGGGGGCACTCTGCCAGTTTTTTGGGGAGGCTATTTTCAGCATATTTATACACTTCTTTCATATTCTAGTTATTGAATGTGTTTAGTTATTGAATGAGGCTGAGGGAACTGGGATTGTTTAGTCTACAGAAGACAAGAAGGGGGGGGGGGTTGACAGCTGCTTTCAACTACCTGAAAGGGGCTTCCAAAGAGGATGGATCTAGACTGTTCTCAGTGATACCTGATGACAGAACAAGGAGTAATGGTCTCAAGTTGCAGTGGGGGTTTAGGTTGGATATTAGGAAAAACTTTTTCACTGGGGCCTTGGCTACACTTGCGAGTTACAGCGCTGTAAAGCCTCCCCCAGAACTGTAACTCACTCCCCGTCCACACTGGCAGGGCACTTACAGCACTGTATCTCCCTGGGTACACCGCTGCAGGTACTCCACCTCCCTGAGAGGAATAACAGCTGCAGCAGAGTGGCTACGACTCACGGGTGTGAGTGTAAACACTTGCAGCGCTGTACTAATCACCTTGTCAAGTGGCCAATCCTCTCCATTGTTGTGACCGGCTGCAGGAATGCGGAAGTGCCGGTTTCAAAGCTCGTACCACAGAGAAAAGCAAACAGTTTGCAGCTTGCTTTGAGTGAGTAAATGAATGAGCAGGGGGCCGGGAGTTCGGAACTTGCAAAATAGAGTGCTGACATGCTCCAAAAAGCACTCACTCTCCCCCCACACTCCCTGTCACAATCCACCCCGCCCGTTTTGAAAAGCATGTTGCAGCCACATGAATGCTGGGATAGCTGCCCATAATGCACCGCTCCCAACACAGCTGCAAATGTTGCAAGTGTGGCCAAGCCACTGCGCTGTCAGCGTGGACAGACTGCAGCGCTTTTCCCTACTCAGCTGTATGAAGACACGTTTACCTCACAGCGCTGTACAGTTGCAAGTGTAGCCAAGGCCTAGGAGGGTGGTGAAGCACTGGAATGGGTTACCCAGGGAGGTGGTGGAATCTCCTTCCTTAGAGGTTTTTAAGGTCAGGCTTGACAAAGCCCTGGCTGGGATGATTTAGTTGGGAATTGGTCCTGCTTTGAGCAGGGGGTTGGACTAGATGACCTCCTGAGGTCCTTTCCAACCCTGATATTCTATGATTCTATGATTCTATTGTTGGTATCGTTACTATTTTAATAATGACTAAATTGTTATGAACTACATAATTACATTATCATGAATTACAATATACTAAAATCATTGCCATCACCTACAAGCGGTCTTCACTAACGTCCCAGTTTAAAGACATTATGTTTCACTGTAGTTTTCTGGATGAAACTGTCAGCAATCTTATTTACTTTTAGTTCCCTGTTATTGTTTTGATGCATGTTAAGGACAGCTACATTATTCAGTTGTGTCTGTCCCATTGATAACTGGAGATAATTTTTAAGTCTTCTGAAGCTGGAGAACGAGTTCAGGATGATACAGGCACAAAGACGGATTCTTATAAATTTGCAGTACTCTGGAAATTTAGTGCTTCCAGAGTACTGCAAATGACTCCAAGATCTCTTTTTTGATGGGTAACAGCTAATTTAGGCACCTTCATTTTGTATGTATAGTTGGGATTATATTTTGCCATGTGCATTACTTTGCATTTAACATTGAATTTCATCTGCCATTTTATTGCCAAGTCACCCAGTTTTGTGAGATCCCTTTGTAACTCTTTGCAGTCTGTTTTGGATTTAACTATCTTGAGTTTGGATTTAACTAACTTTGCAACCTCACGGATTATCCCTTTTTGCAGATCATTTATGAATATATTGAACAGCACTGGTCCCAGTACAAGCCCTTGGGGGACACCACTATTTATTTCACTCCATTCTGAAAATGGACCATTTATTCCTACCCTTTGTTTCCTATCTTTTAACTAGAGTGCCTGGGACTGCTGTCAGGATCATTAACAATTCTTAATTTAATGACAAGCCTTTTATTATCTTAATCACCCTGCCTCTGTTTACAAACAAAGTCCAACAGTATGTTGGCTTCAATGGTGTTACATTGTTTTTGGCTGGTGTATGAGAGTGGAGAATTATGTTTCTAAATATACTACGTTCTAACCCTTCTATTTGATTGAACTGAGCTGGTATATACCTGGTAAGAAAGATCAGCAATACTTCCACTGCCCAATGCTGGCTCTTTTCTTTAATTTACTGTGGGTCTGGTAGCACGAATGGCAGGTTGCCACAGGGGTGGCTCTAGCTTTTTTGCCTCTCCAAGCACAGCAGGCAGTCTGCCTTCGGCGGCTTGCCTGCGGGAGATCCCCAGTCCCGCGGCTTCGGCATACCCACCGCTGAACTGCCGCCAAATCCGCGGGACCAGCAGACCTCTCGTAGGCAAGTCGCCGAAGGCTGCCTGACTGCCGCACTTGCAGGGACCAGCAGGCCGCCCCCCACGGCTTGCCGCCCCAGGCTCGCGCTTGGAGCGTTGGTGCCTGGAGCCGCCACTGGTTGTCACCAGGGAAACTGGTGGGAAATGACAGGATGCGCCGAAAATCCTTCCCCTTCCTGCTCACAGCAAACTATGTGAGAGGGCCTATTAATTACAAAACAAAATCCTCATGTGGGAGAGTGGGGAGCAGTTTAAAGAGGAGTTGAGCTGCAGGTAAATAAATGTATCGATAAACTTATTTATAATGTTATTGTGTCTGTCTAACCCCGCTCTTTGTATATCACTTGTATTTTAGGCTAACTTTTGTGGGGAGAGACCATGGGTAAAATCCTGGCTTCATGGAGTCAATGGACTTCAGGAGGGGCCAGGATTTCACCCCAAGTCTTCGAATGCATTTGAGCAACACTGAGCATAATGAGGTCCTGATAGTGCCTCTGCATGCTGCTCTAATACAAAACAACAACAATAATAATAATGGAGAATTCCAGGTTGCTGAAGAAATGGTTTTTAATTTAATCTTGTTATTTAATTAATTTATTCTATATCTATATTCCATTTTTATTTTTTTTAAAGTTGTTAAAAGAATATTGTTAAGGTGGCAAAGCCCAGCACTCAAAAGTTAGGAATCACCAGAATTAAGATTGTCTATGCAACCTTAATTTGCCCCCTAGAGTATGTGCATTACAATACAATCTTTAATTACATGTACACTTTCTATCTTTTCCCCAAAGCTTGCTGGTCATGCAGTGTATCAGACAGATGGCGCTCAGTGAGGGCTAGATTGTGATACCATTTCTCATGCTTAGTAGTAAACTGCTCCTCAAGCAGTCTCATTGAAATCAGTGGCACTGCTCAAGGAGTAAGATACCACAATCTGGCCTAGACTGAGGAAGCTGTCCAACATTTCTTTTTATCCGCATCATTCAATGTACAGCCCCAAGTCTTATTTACACCATGCAAATGCTGTGCCAACTACAGAATTTGTTTAAATTTTCTCAAGGGATTTTCTTTTGGGTTCATCATCACAGTATCTGAGCCTCTCACAGACACTAATGGATTTATATTCTCAACACCTCTGTTGACTATATTTATCCCCATAAGCAGATGTGTCATAGGGCTTGTCTACCTTACCCACAGGATCGACAGGTAGCGATTGATCCAGTGGGGGTCGATTTATCGCGTCTAGTCTAGACACGATAAATTGACCGCCGAGTGGTCTTCTGTTGACTCCGACACTCCTCCGTAATGAGAGGTGCAGGCAGAGGCGACGGGGGAGCGTCAGCTGTTGACTCGCCGCAGTGAAGACACCGTGGTGAATAGATCTAAGTATGTCAACTTCAGTTACATTATTCACATAGCTGAAGTTGCGTAACTTAGATCGACACCCCCCTCCCCATCCCCAGTGTAGACCAGGCCATAGAGTCAGAGTTTAAGGCCAGAAGGAACCACCAGATCATCTAGTCTCCTGTATATCACAGGCCACCAGCATACCCAGCAACCCTACACTAGACCCAACAACCAAAATTAGACCAAAGCATTACAGCCCACAGGAGACATGATGAACTGAGACAAAAGATTAAGGGCCAAAATTTCCAATGTTGGGTGCTCAACTTGACACAGCTAAGGCCTAATTTTTCAGAGGTACTGAGCACCTGCAGCATCTACTGACAACATCTGCCAATGTTAATGTAGCACTTTTGAAAATCAGGACTGGGATGCTCAAAACTTGGGTGCTTTCCTCATTTCTGGGCACAATTAGTGCCGTACTCAGATCATTTTGATTCAAGTGACCTGGTTAATGCCACACAGGAAATCTGTGACAGAGTCTGGGATAAAAGCTCATTCTCTTGATTCCCCGTGCATTGCCTTATCCATGAAGGCATGCTCCCTCTTACTGCAGCCTCCTATCACATTTTCTACACACTTTCCAATTTCTGTGATGAATGAGGCAGGGAAAAAATGACACCAAGGCATCACCAGAGGCAACCTCTCTCAACCCTGAGGAGCTGTTCAAGGAAGGCAGTCTTGGTGTGTATGTTGACTTGGATGATGACGGTGCTGAGAGCAGTCACTGGGCTTCCTCTCCTTACTCTTTTACCTCCAACTAGGGAGCAAGGAATCACCCCAGAGAGCTGTGTCCCAGACAGTGGCTCAGGCACAACGTTTTTTAAATGACAACATGGCTAACTGACTACATACAAATACTTATATAGGGGAGAAAAAGAACGGGAATGACAAAGGAAACATCACATGCCTTTTGTGATCACTGTACTTTTGCAGCATAAAGGAAATTAAGGTTGGGAAACTCCCCCTTTTATACCGTTGAAACTGTGTGTGACTGGAGAAGGGTGAGTGGTCCAAATAGGTACACTTATCCCAAGAGGGGAAAATCCTTGAAGCAGAATATAGATAGATAATTTTAAATACACGTACTCTAATACCTTTGACACAAGATCTTCCTCATCTTTATCATTATAAGGATAAATGTAAGATCTGCTCTATAGCAACCTAACCTATCTAGTAGATGGCCTAAGATTCCCTGTTTCTTGGCCTGTTTGGAGGGACCAGTGGCCTTTTATCTCATCAAGCGCCAGCCATAGAAGCTAATGCCAAGAATATATGATGGCCAGTGATGCACAGTTTTGGTTATTCATATTAGGCTATTTTAAAAAAATCACACTATTCAAATAGCACTCTGCATGCCCACTCTGCCCTGCAGGTATAGAATACCATCCTGTCTGGTGACACAGATAGTCTACTCCTGAACTTCAAACATCTACCTATAAATTAGTTGCTTTTTTGGAAAAACAAAGTTGCTTCACTATAATTGGGTGCAAGCAGCCTTTTTCTTCTTTACAATGTATTTCATTACATTCTCTGCTTTCAGAGGCTATCTGCAGGGTTTTAGCCGAATATCACCTAACCTATTATTAAAGACTGTGCACCACTCTGGAATGTAACTTCTGTGCTAAATTGTTACATAATATTAAACTAATAGTTGTGGGTGGCAAATGATACAGTTGAGATTATATACAGAGATTCATTACAACTATCATGAATAAAATATCTATGTAATACCATATAGGCATACATATAAAAGCACCAGGCACACCTATGGCATTATGAAAATAATAATTTAGCTTACTTTTCTTAATTTTATCCCATTACTCCAAGTTATAATTTCTTGGGATCCCCTAAACGAATCTCCTTCCTTGATACAGGCAATTTTCAGATACTTGTAGATGGCTATCTTACGTAGAAGCATATTGCATGTGGTTATCCTTTCTATTTGTTTTAATTTTTCCTTTTAAGCTATTTCCTCTAACCCCTTTATCATTTTGAATATTCTTTTCTCAAATCCCTTGAAGTCGTCAACTCCTTTCTGGATATCAGGTATTCAGATCTGAAGACAGCATTACTTCTGAGTTTTATTGACTTAGAAGTTTATGTGAGATGCACTCTCTTCTAAATTGTGAGACATTATGAAGTAGGCAGGGATATAGGCCACATACAGTAGTCAGTCATAAGGAGATGCTCCTAATTTATGACATCAGACATACCCAGCAGCTTTGAAGTTTACATCAGCTGAAAATTTAAATAAATAATTTGTTTGGGGCTGCTTTGAATAATGGATTTTCAATTTGTGTAGAAAATCTGATGGGAAAACCTCACAATCTATCAACATTTTACTGGAAGCTCAATTCTATTGCGTTTCAGTGGAGGTTCAAAATTGTTTAAAGAAACCAATCTGCTCTTTCTCCAACCCTAAATGTATCACTTGAGATTTGAACTTCCAATAGGAGCAGTATCTGACATGTAACTAATTTTAGAATACAAAATGCTCCTCAACATATTGCAATACCTATAATTTAAAACAACAGTAAACCTAAATTTTGCAAAAACAGAAAATTCGAGTGCTAACAAAAAGCATAATTTATAATTGAAAGAAAATAATATTTAAAATAAAAAAACTTTTTTGTCCTTCCAAAAAGAGACAGAAATTACTAAGTTTTATTTCCCAAGAGAATTATGCCACTTTTGTAAAGAAAATTACAGTCACCACAAATTGCTCTCAACAATTCCAATGCTTCTTCATTTGACCACTTGAAAATCAAAGTTCTTTAAGATTATAAATATAACTTTTTATAACTCTGTTATTACGTACTGTGAATGGGGAAAGGGGGCCAATCTTGTGGCCGTAGCGCCGAATGGCCTCTCTGATGTGGCAGGGCTGGATGGCATCGCTTTGAGCCTCTATACCACAAGCTGCAGTGCTCTGCAACAGAAAAACACATAAATTGTTGCTAAATCAAAAACACACAACAGACCTGCAGTGCATAAAATATGAAAGTAAACCTTTATAAAATGGACTGATTTTTTTCCCTGAGGATACACATTATTGTTGCCACACACTACATCTTAAAAATCTATTAACAAATCAAAGAGGACTTTTACATGACCTCTGTTTAACAGACCCAGAGAACAATATATTTGTCCTCTTAAATCTTTTACCCGGTGCTGATGTATGTAGCAATGGAAAAGAGCAGCAAATGCTCAAATTCAAATGAAAGGATCATGTAAGTCATGCTGCAATAACCACAGAAAGCTATTTCTGAAACATTTCAAGCTTTCCTTATAATATTAAGGGGCAGGCAAAAAATTCTGATAAATATTTCAAAGCAGACACCAAGATTACAATCGTCTGATGTCAAATTTAAATTTAAAAATGAAACCTAATTATAACATAATTATAAAGTCACAAAGATAAAGAAATATCTGAATAGATTCAAACTGGAGAATTTTCAGATTTTAAATAGATTTTTGAACTAAGGACCCTGTGCAAGAAATAGCAGATTCATGCATGCTGGTTCACGGATGCTACAAAGGTCTTCCTGGCTATGCAGGAGCAGAAGCTATATTGTATTTTTAGTAGGAAAACTGTAATATTGGTGTAAGCCTCTCTGGCTACCCAAGACAGCTGCTTGCAAACATTCACAGATTCCATCCAGGTGACTGCCACGTGATAAGATCAGGGGAATGCCACTGGTGAATCCATTAAGCATGACCAACATACAATGGACACTGCATATACAAGATGTACACAAACATACTATGAACATATACCATGGGCCAAAATTTTCAGACTTGGATGTCTAAAGCTAAGTATCTAAATAAAGTGCCTGATTTTCAGAAGTGCTGACCACCAACAGGTCCCAGTTGGCATCAATGAATGGAAACCACATGCTACATAATGTGTTGGTGGGTCCTTTCTAAATGACATTCATAAAGGCAATGTGAAACCCACTGCTTTGTGTTGGTCTGGGCCCTGATGTAGTATGAATAGCATTCTTCACTAAACAGCTGGTCTATCACGACACCTTAGCTATGCCTAGTAGACTCCTGTCAAAACTAGATATGTCGTTTCAGTAAATTGTACAGTAGTTTATAAATATCACATTTTTTAAAATGACATTTAAGTAAGGTTATGAGCTTATATTAAACAAAACTGTACCTAAAATTGCATCCTTAGTTAATATTTTGTGCCTGTGAACTGCAGTGCAAATCACTCATATGAACCCCACCAACTCAATGTAAAAAGGAAGGGGGAAAAGTAACATTCAGAACTCCTAAGACAAATATTTTTACAGATCATCAATAAGTTCCTCACTGGTATGGTATGTAACAAAGCCAATGCTGACAGTTAATTTATTAGTGAGGGAAAGGTGAACTATATGGGGATTTGTCTATCCCTCTTATGATTCTATGAGAAGCATATACATACCTTGTTTATTGTTTGATAATGTCAGTGTAACAATTACTAGTGGAATGTGCATGTTTGTTGGCAAGAAAATAATGTACATGACAGCAACACTAGTGCTTCAATTCATGCTGTTGACCTTTAGTTATAGTAACATATTTTTTCCCAAGATTTCCCAAAATATCTGAAAAATACAGCAAATAATACATAACCTCTTCGTTTATTCAATTTTTCCCACTTCAGTTTTGATATGTTCATCCTCCCACTTAGAACACCTAGGATTACAGTGAAAACTAGGAATGATATTACCGACATTGGATATCTTGAATGTGAGATATTTCATTCAAAGCATGTAAGCTGAACTTACTGAGATAAAAATAAGGATACTGAAGGTCTTAAGCCTTTTCAGCAATTTTGATCTTTAAAGTGTGTGCCATATTTTACAATTCAGTTTTCAAAACCAAGATTTCAAGCCCAAGAAAAAGATCAAGATCTTTAGTAGATATTTTGAGTGCCTGTCTACGACAGCCTCATCCACACCAACCTTTTTTCTTTTTCTTTGTTTGACTTTGGTGGAGTCTTGTCCAATGCCTCCATTCCCCAGGGCTCCGGACAGGGTTTTCCCAAGGTGTTGTGGTCCTGCTGATGCTGGGGGAGTGGGCGTAGGAGGTGGTGTGTTTTCGGGAGAGTCAAGACTACTCTTCATATTTGTGGTCTGGCCTAAGAAATGTGGCTATCAAAACAAAAAGTCAAGCAGTTATTGTAAAATGAGATTTTTAAGAACTGTTTCATTAGTTTCCTGGACTTACTGTTACAGGAAGTATAATAAACATTCAGTTTGCACATTCGGGAAGTTACTGTGATGGCTGATCCAGGTAATTACAGCAACTATTGTATCTGCTATTGCTGATATGTATGCATATTAATTTCTAATGCTGGAATAAAGGTCCACATACAAGAAGTAGTTCAGGGCTGGTAGTGGGAATTTCTATACAAGCAGAATGAATTTTCATTTTTAAATGTAAAGCTGTCGTCAATAATTTTCAGTAGTCTTTAATATGTACATTTAAAAGGTTTTTTTGAATAGTTATAAACATACAGTGATTTCCCCCATCCCAGCATCAGCACATCAACAGCTGTCAGATACAAATATGTAATATAAGGAACTCAACGATTCCAAAAAAATGCATGTACTAATAAAATAAGTACCACCCTACCTATGATATTTATTTCTACTCTTATGAAATGATGGATATACTGACACTATTAAATAAAAACAAGTATTTACCTCAGCAGAATTGTGATACTGTATAAAAGTAGCTGATATTGCATGACTGAATGGATCACCTGCTTTGGGAGCCATATCCTGTTTGACCAAAAGAGCCAAGTCCACCAACTAGAAGAGCAACAAAAGCAACAATTAAAGACCAGGTTCACTGAGATGGAATTAACTTGTTATGAACTGGTGACAGGTTTCAGAGGGGTAGCCGTGCTAGTCTGTATCGGCAAAAACAACGAGGAGTACTGGTGGCACCTTAGAGACTAACAAATGTATTTGGTATAAGCTTTCATGGGCTAAAATCCACTTAATCAGTCCATGTATCTGATGAAGTGGGTTTTAGCCCACAAAAGCTTATACCCAAATAAATTTGTTAGTCTCTAAGGTGCCACAAGTACTCCTCGTTGTTTTTGTTATGAACTACATCTCAAAAGTGAAGGAAGACACTATATCTGTATTGACACAAATGATGCTAATTCTAATCCTAACTAGACAAATTCAGCTGTGAAATAAGATGCAATTTCCTAGCAGTAACAGTAATTAAATGCTGGAACAGGAGGGATTCATCATTGACTGAAGTCTCTAAAGCGAGATTAGATATCTTTCTAAAATATCATCTTTAATCAGCTTGTAGGAGATATTCTGAAGTCCGTGTGCATGAGGTGTCAGACTCTTCTGGCCTTGGACTCTGTGAATGTCTGAATCCCCCTATTTATTTCCTTCCTTCATTGACTATGGAAAAAAATGGAAATTCTGCATTTCTCCCCATATGCTCAAAACTCCCTGGATGCTTACCCAACTCTGCTTGCACCTCAGTCTGCAGCAGTCAGGAGGGATTTTTTCCCCTTGAAGTACAATTGTACAAATGTATTCTGTGTTTTTTCCCCTCCACCTTCCTCTGAAGCATTAGGGTGTGACCAGAGCTAGAGATGAGACACCAGATGGGGTGGACCAGTGCTCTGAGGTAGCAGAGAGAATCCTCTCTCTCAGATGCCTGGCTGGTGTGTCTTGTTCACATGCTCAGGGTCATACTGATCTCCAGCTCTGGGGTTGGGAAGGAATTTTACTTCAGGTCAGATTGACAGGGATCGTGTTTTTTTTTTTTTTTTTTTTTCACCTCCCTCTGCAGTATGAAGCATGGATCACCAAGCAAGGATCATTAAGTATATCACTCCAAATCAATTTCCTGCCATTGCAGGGGCCTCAACTCTCCTGTTCTCTGCATGTGGCACACAGTTTAGCCTTTTGAAAAGTGATATGATTTGGTCTATCCCAAGTTATTGGGCTCAATATAGGGGTAACTGGATAAAATGTAATGGTTTGTGTTATACAGGAGGCCAGACTAGATGATCTAATGGACCCTTCTGGCCTGAAACTCTATGAAACTATAAATGCCTCTTTAATAGAGTTTGAACTACAATGAGTTATTTTAACTTAAAGAACTGGAAGTGACCTAATCTGTAACAGGAAGCTCTTCGAGATGTGTGGTCCCTATCTGTATTCCACACATTGATACACATGCGTGCCATGCAACTGAGTCCACAGATTCTTAACAAGAGCTGTCCATTGGCCCGCACACACGCAGTTGCTCTCCTCATGCTCCAGACCAAAGTCATAAGAGGTAGTGCTGGCTGCCTCCTCTCTCACCATGAATCCAACAGAATCTGAAGCAGAGGGGATGGAGGGTGGGTAGTGGAATACAGATAGGGTACATCTCAAAGAACTTACAGTTACATGTAAGTAAACTCCATTTCTTCACGTGCTGGTCCCTTTGTGTATTCCATATGTGGATGACTGACAAGCAGTATTCAGACCAGAGGTTGGTGCAAGGATGCCAACAGTAAACTTTGAGTCCAGGAACTACAATTCCAGGATGCACAGGAGGAGGAGGAGGAAACACAAGAAAGAGGAAAGAAAGAATGTGAGCTCTTTGAAAGAGTGAATGGAATAAATCTTACCTTTGCTGTTATCAAGCTTCCTGAGTCTTCCTCAAAGGGGTACAGGTGCAAAAGTCCTGACTAGGCCCTTCAGGAATCTATACATTGTTGGGTGAGTAAAAATGGAATGCTCATCTACTGGAGGAAGGACTGCACTGATCACTGCAAGATGGACCCAACAATGAGCTAAGGAAAAGACCCAAGTTCTTCAATGACAGGAGATAATCTAAAATGACTGGCATATCCACAGAGTCTGAGGAAGACTGATTGTGCTGTGTCCAGGTATAGAAACATCTCCATTTAGATAGGTAGTAGTTCCTGGCAGAATCTTTACTACTCTGAGTAAGAATGGCTTGGACAGCTTCTGAACAGGAGTGTTCCAGTTCTAAAGCCCATCCACAAACCAGTTTGTGAAGTGAAGTGAAGTGGGTCTGGGTGGAGGTGTCTGATTTTGCAGTCTTCCTGAGTTAGAAGATCTGGCAAGGGATGGATCCTGATGGGAGGACAGGTTGACATTCTCAGAAGTTCAGGGAACCAAGTGTCTGGACTGGTTGGGTGTTATGAGAATGACTCTGGCCCTGTCATGACAGATCTTTCTCAAGACTTGGGGTAGCAGGTGAATGGGCAGAAAGGCATATCTGAGTTGGTCTGACCATCATAACAGGAAAGCATTGTCCTGGGCATCATGGCCCATACCTGCAATACAAGGGAAGTTTCCTGTTCATTTGGGACATGAAGAGATCCCATTGAGGTGTTCCGCCTGAGTGAATCTCTAAAAGCTGTATATTTCCCCCTCATGGTCTGCAGAGAAATACCTGGTAGGTCCGTGTCTTGGATAGTGATGCAGTTTCAGAACATTCCAATGCCTGACTGCTTCCAGAAAGAGGGGCAGAGGTCTTCCTCAACCCTGCTTGTTTATATAAAAGGCCATAATGATATTATCCAACATTATTTGGATATGGAGCGAATACATGACGGACCACTCTCCGTTCCAGCAGGCTGATGTGCAGTTTGGTGAAAGTGCCCTGTACAGTGTGGTCCTTCAGGTGAGTGTCCCAACACAGAAGGGATGTATCTGTTATGATGGTGGCACTGGGGCTGACAGTGTTGAAGGGGACTCCCACTTGCACTTGTTCCAGGTTCATGTGAGAGAGGCAATGACGTTGGTGGGAACAGTCACTCTGGTGTTCACATGGTCCTTGTCTGGTAAATAGAGAGACCAGAGCCAGGTCTATAGGCAGCTTACAAAAAATCTGGTGAATGGTATCACATAAGCACATGAGACCATGTGGCCTAGTAGGGAAAATCATACTTTGAATGTAGTGTTTTTGTTTGCAAGTAATGTGCTATCAGATTGCTCATTGATTGAAATCTTTCTGCAGGGAGTAAATATCCTTCTGAAATTGGAGTTGAGTGTCACTCCAATAATGTTTATTGTCCTTGTGAGGGTCAAAATGGACTTTTCTTGGTTTAGGCAGAAACACCAGTATTTCTACAAGATGAAGCAAGAACAAAGTTGCTAATCTGACCTCATGGTAGGAGTGATCTGTTCGGAGCCAGTCAACCAAGTACGGGAAGGCTGTGCAGCCATTACATCTAATTTGGGGTGCCACCACAAAAAACAACTTTGTGAATACTCTGGGTGCTGTTGCTAGTAGAAGGGAAGGACACTATATGAAAGTAGGTGTCCTCTATGTTGAAAGCCTCGAACCACATTTCCTCCTGTACAAAGGGGATTACTGAAGCTAGTGTAACCATCCTGCATTCTGACTTTTGAATAAAGATGTTCAGTTGTCAAAGGTCCAGAATGGGTCTCCAACCCTCATCTTTTTTGGGGACTAACAAATATGGGGAATAGAACCCTCTCCCTTCATACTGAGATTGCACTTGTTCTATTGGCCACTGTTGGAGAAGAGTATCTGCCTCCTGGCAAAGAATCTCCTCATGAGAGTGGTCCTTGAAGAAGAACCAGGAATGGGGTTTGTGGGAAGAAAGGGAGATAAGTTTGATGGAGTAATCATGGTGGATGATTTCTAGAACCCACTTGTCTCTCATGAGAGAGTCCAAATTGTGAGCAAAAAAGTGAGAGAAGGCTCCCAAAGATTGGTGGGGAGGGGAGCGGCAAGGGACAAAATAGAAGTGGTTGGCATCCATAAAGATAGGTAATTCTCAACTGAGGCGTCAAAAGTAGCCTGGGTAGATGGGTGGCAATGGGTGGAGATCGTGGATGTAGAGGGAGCTGAAAATCAAGGTCTCTAAACTCTCTGTTGCTTGCATGGAGGCTCAGCTGAATGCTGATGGTAGAATGTTTGTGGAGGGGGTGGTCTTGACCTATACACTTGTCTGGCGTGTTTTCTCTTCAGGGCCAAAATGCAAATTCTCAGGGAGCAGAGGGTCAATCTCGAATCTTTAAATGAGCGTAGAGACTCATCAGTTTTCTTGTTGAATGGTAAGTCCTATATGATGTTCTGCACCTCTGCATGGAACCATGAAGAGTGAAGCCAAAACTCACACCTCATAAACAGAGTAGTGGCTAGCCCTCTAGATGCCATGTAGGAATGTTTTTGCCACTAGTCTGCCTTCCTAAACAAAGGTTTGATTTTGGGCTCCGTCCTCATGGGGAAATTTGTCCTTAAAGTCTGCCAGTGTAGAGCAGTTGTTAAAATCATATTTCACTAACAAAGCCCGACAATTAAGGCTACGATTATGTTTCGGAGGTTGTGGAAGTCACGGAATCCGTGAGTCGGGTGCAGGATGAAATAGCACCTCTCAGCTCTTTTACCTGTGGGGGTGCAGAAGGGACACTATGGCTGGCTCCATGATGATCTCATTTACCCGGAGTGCCACTTTGCTTGCTGTTGGTTGCAGACTGTCAAGGAGCCAGTGTTGGGAATCCTGGATCTCCTCCATAGGGATCTGAAGGTCATATGCTATCATCTACAGTAGTTCCTGGTACTGCTTATGGTTGTCTGGCAGAGATGGTGAAGACAGAGTAATTGCTTTGTGCAGAAATGAGGATGAGATTCCTGTCAGTACCTGCAGATGTGGCTCAATTTCAGCCTCCAGGAGATGCTGTATGGGAGAGGTGCATAGGACTCATGCACAGATCCTGGATGCCTGCCATATGGGTCCCATGAACCCTAGGAAGGCCAAAAGGAGGGGTTAATCAGCTGAGAGGAACCTTATGGCATTGGGTAGCAGCGGTTCTTGGAAAAGTCAAAACTGGGAGGAGGGCATCCAGTTCTCCTCAACTCCCTGTCAGGACTTATCTCTCTGCAAGGAGATGAATGGCTGGCCAGAGTATCTGACTCATCCAAGTCAGAGACCTGCTCTAGCTCTACTCATGGGGTATGGAAGGTGAACACGCCTGAGTCAGGGTTGGAGCAGGGAGGATTCTTGAGTTACTGAAGTAGATTTGTCCTCCGGTGTGGCGATATCTCTCAGGGGACCGGGTCTGAGAGGAGAGGGGATGAGACATGAGTGTCCACATGTCCCAGGGTTCAGGGTGTACGGGCGGTCAGGACTGATGATTCTGATGCATCCCAAGAGGTTGCAGATGGCTGATCCTTAGAAGAATGGGCTGGGACTGCCATAGAGTCAGGTCCTGCATGCTTAGATGAGCCAATGGATGCCAGTCTTTATGTTTAGGAGTCAGAGCCATCAAGAGAACCCATGGATCCTTTTTCTTCTGTGTTTTAACTGCCTGCCTGGGGCCTTCGGCAGTTCTGAGCCATTAGGATGTGTGTATGAAAATTTGCCCAACTTGGATGGGGTCAGGGAGGGATCTCTTCTCTCAGGAACAGACCTGAATGGGGATCTGTCCTTGCATCCATGAGAGTGCCTCTTACTCTTATAGAAGCCCTGAATGATGTGTCCTTGGATTTAGCAGCTTTAGGCTCTGCTCCCTAGTTCATGCTTGGAGAGCAATTGCACATATGTGGGCCAACAGACACTGCTTTTCATGAACCTCTGGACTCGGGCACATGTGGAATACATATAGGAATCAGCACTCAAAGAACCACCTTTCTCATCACCTTTTATAAATTTACTGAGTAATTTGTCTACCTAAAGAGGCTTGGCCCCTACCTTTTATTTACAGTTGGGATGACTGAATCCAAGTGAATTGCCAGAACTCACATAGAAAAGTGAGTGGTTTCAGTGGCCTCCTAGCTGCCGATCTTTTGCTATAACCGTTAGCCAAAAGTGCCATTTACACACCAGAGCAATGAGCACAGTACAGTACAAAAGCTCAGATACAGCCAATTACATGGAAGTTAGAAAGGAATCCAGAGATAGTCCCTTGAAAGGTCAAATACACTTTGAAGAAATGTTAACACACAGCCTGAAGTGCCTGCTGAGATTAGTTGAAAGATGTTTAAGATTACTAGTTACATTTGTTCTGCTGTAACACAGCAAGTATAGCACATTCCCTTACCTGTGCCACAGTCTCGTATGCTAAATATGCCAAAATCTCCATGGCAACTGCATTTGGTTTTATTTCCATGCTGCTGCAGTCCAGCCAATCACGAAACTTGGAAGCTTTCTTGGCTGTCAGTTCAAAACAAAGTGAACAGAAGTTAATGTTAACAACAGATCTACCCTCTTATTTGCTACTACTGTAAGATTGGGTGACTCTTCAGGAGCTAATACATGGCTTTATCTTACAGTAATATGGGTTTATTATTTTAAACACACTGCAGTTTTAAAATTCAATTTCTATTACAACTAAGGGAAACATGGAAAATAGTCTTTTGTCTTAATTTTTAATAAAAGTACATGTGCCATTTAGCACATTACTGTATTATCTGGTTTGCTTTACGCTAGGCAATGAAATTGTGAGTATGATTCTCCTCACTAGTTTTACACCAGTAAAACCCCATTGATATCAACTAACAACTTGATTGATATTAAATGTGAGGGGAAAATGAGGCCATGTTTATTCAAAAATTATCTATCTGATCATTTAAAAAAATAATCATGATCTCCAGTTCATCAACATTCAATGTTATTTTGTAAACCGAAGATTTATATTTGTGCTGAATTCTGATTATAATTTTTAGGTTTAAAAATGGCATTATCACAAACCTCTCATTAGCTGAAATCACCCCAATCTGAAGTACCATTTACCTAATGGTTCACAGATGTGTGATGCCAAATTACAACTGAGCTTTCAAAACATATTGAATTAGGAAAAGAATAAAGGCTTACAAAACATGTTTTCCTACATTTGCTGACATTTACACAGAGCGCTATTTTGGATGTGTCATTTATTTGCACTTTATGATACATAAATGAATCACTCATGCACCCAATTCAAATGCCTTGTTATAAAGAACAAGATAAGCGTCTCTCATTTAAAGACACCATTGTGTTCAATTTTGTATTGTAGGGTCATGTGCTATTTTGTCATGCTTTTCACTAGCTCTTTCACCTCATTTTCTCTTTGACCTTTAACCCGAAGCCTTAGTCATCTCTTAACCGCTTCTGTAGTGATGTTTTGCTACATGATCAAGCCCATTAATTTATAACCCATTATAGTTGTAGCCCACAAGCATTTCTAGTAAGCTGGTTTTCAGTGCTAGTAAAGCCCTAATTCTGTCATCATGTTATTAGTGTTGGAATGGCGTGTACTGATGAATTTGGCTAATGTTGAATAAATTCCACAGCAGGAGGTTATGGCTTAAAATAGAAAAGCCTCTTTAGTAAGTTCTTTGTATTGTCTATGGATGTAGAAATAAAAAGGAAAACATACTACCATTAGTTAATTTTAGATACCTTCAGAAGTAATCACAACCTGGAGGGTGTACTTCATTAATCAGCTGTGTATAACAATACCAAGGTAAACTGCATACAAATGTGGTTATTTTAATACATAAACTGGTTAAAAGTTTTATCTGTCTATTTATGGATTTTATACTAGCACTCAGCACCAGAGTATTTGTATTATATGAAATCTGGGAAATATAAAAATAAGTAAAATAGTCTGCCTGATCTCAATACAGTGTAATAAATTAGCATCACTTAGAAGTTCTGAGGACAGAGAACCTAACATACTCTTTCATGCATTAAATAAATACATTTCCAAGAAATGTATCAATTAGGTTCTACAGTGTACATAAAGTAACTGCACATCTAAATACTATACAGGAGTTATGTGATAGTACTTACAAAAGCTTAACTGACGACTTTCACAAAATTCTGCATACTGGGCTGAGTCCATCATTCGTGTTTGTCTTTCTGCTCTCTGAAAAACAACGGGTAGATTTAAATAATGCACCTTATTCAAACAAGAACCACATACTGCAAAATAAATGCCACCCACAAAATTCTGACGTTAACCCAAAAATTAAATGTTGTTTTGACAGGAATAAGACGCACAAAAACAACACACAGTTGGGTTATTTCTCATGGGCAATATTTGCCAACGGTAAGATTCAGAATTTTGATTCCAGAAGTTTGCTTAAATATGTTCCTTATGCAGCACAACAGTTGGGGCTCAAGCCTGCAAGGTGCTGAGTACTATGGCCCTGAGCCAGGAAAACACTTAAATACACATTTAAATTTAAGTCAGTGAGTAGTCCCACTGTGTGCTTAATGTTAAGCACATACTTGTGTTTTCCTGAGTCAAGGCCAAAGGGCTTAGCGTCTTGCATAACTGAGGCTATGGCTACACTAGAGAGGTTACAGCAGCCAGTTGCACTGATGCAGTTGCACCGCTGTAACTTCGCAGCATAGCTGCTCTAAGCCGACGGGAAAGAACTCTCCTGTCGACTTAATTAATCCATCCCCAGCGAGCGGCAGTAGCTCTGTTGGCAGGAGACATTTTCCATTGACATAGCACTGTCCACACCAGCGCTTAGGTCAGTGTAGCTTATGTCACTCGGGAGGTGGCTTATTCGCATGCCTGAGTGACACAAGTTATACCAACATAAGTGATAGTGTAGACATAGCCTGAGCCCTAAATCCTTTTGAAATAGACACTAATGAAACCGCTGTGGGAATGCACTATGTCAGCAGGAGAGCAATAGAGGTGAACTCTGCTCCACACCAACTTGGTACATGCAGCAGCACTGGGATGGTGATTGCTGGCATTTTAACTGATAACATGTGCCTTCATTTTTATTCTTCAGAAAGCGAATGCAGCTAGGAGAGGAAGAAAGTGAAAATTAAACAGGGTAATTAATTAAATCCCATTTGAGAAAAAAAACATTCTATAGGATAGTTTTAATTGTATTTCATACAGCTATAGTTAAATGTAAAATAAATTCTCATGTAACACAGTGCCTCAAAACAGTTGAAGTATTCAAACCGAACACAGTTATATATAGCAACCCCTCCAAATATCTCCAACACCATATTTAGGCCAAGATTCAACCACACATTTATATTTATATTTAATTTTAAGCACATTTGAGTCCCATTGACTTCCATGGAGCAATACTGATTTACACTAGCTGAGGATCTATCCCATATAGTAGACTTTACACCCTCTGTGACAGTCTATACTGTTATGTTCACCACTTTTACAAGACTATGATAAATTTTGTACAAGTATGCCTTGTGAGATATCGTTTGAAAAGTCATCATCTGCTGAATATCATTATCCGGTTAGAATTTGTGTAGCAATACTATAAGTGAAGTTTTGAGATTCTACTGTATGACAGTTACTAAAATATGCTGTAATTCCAGGTAACACCCACAAACCAGTTTTTCAGAGACAAAGACACACTGGCCCCCTGCCAGGTATTAAAGAGCTATCACCAGTTTAAGCGGCCATTCTCCAACAGGGGGAAATGTGTAAACAATAAATTTAGATTTCATCACAGGGATGGGTCAGACTTCACATCCACAAGAGACTACTTGTCACCAGCACCTCAGCTGGGGGTAAGCCTCCAAAAGGGGAGGGTGGAACAAGAATGAGAAACAGTGACCTCCAATTTACCTCTCTCCTCCTTCATCTCTGCTTATGACATCAATGCATCTCAAATAACTGAACTAAGGGAGAGGGGTTCTAGGCTGAAAGGAGACTCAACCTGTGAAATTTACTGCAGCGTATGTTGAGACAAAACCTTTTTGATTTTAAGTTCACCTAGCTTTTGAAGTTAGATATTAGCTTGCATTTTATTCTTTTATTTTATGTTGTAACCAATCCTGACTTTTATGCATCACCACTTGTAAAATCTATCTTTCTGTAGTTAATAAACTTATCTTATTGTTTTATCTTAACCAGTGTATTTGGATTAGGGTGTGTAAGAAAGTCCATTTGGGATAACAAGGCTGGTGCATTATCATTTTCCTTTGATGAAATGACAGACTTCATATGAGCTTATACTGTTAAAAAGTGTATTGAGCAGTACAAGACGCACATTTCTATGGAGACAAGGCTGGGACTTAGAATTTGGGGGTGTTGCTCTGGATGTAGTTCATGAGTAACTGATCAAAGTGTTAGCGTAATTTAGCTGGGAGCGAATTTGCATAGTGAAGGCTGTATGAGCAGGCCAGAAGTGGATATTCTGACAGCAAAGCAGTGTAAACGGTACCCGAGGCTAGGGATTAAGGGGACACAGCTTTTTAATGGTCCAAATCGCCACACCCTTCATAAACTGGAGGCAGGCAGAGGTGGTTAGATGATACTAAAGGATTGTCCTTTTAGGTAGCAGATAGCAGTTCACTCAAATCTCTCAAATAAGAAAAGTATGTTACCTTAATCTTAGAGAGGGGAGTGTCACCTCCTTCCAAACTCTAATTTAACGAATAAAGGAAAACCATTCAACCTAACAAAAGCAAAATTTTGGCACCAACAGTACAATCTTAGAATAGGAGTGGCCAATTGAACCACAATCCATAAATTTACACTTAGTGCATCTAGCCAGAGTTAACATATCAAAATTACAAACCAAACAGCGATAAATGTGGTATATCTTGACTTTAGTACTTTTTTTTTTAATACGGTCTTGCATGACCTTCTCATAAACAAATTAGGGAAATATAGTCTACATGGAGCTACTATAAGGTGAGTGCAGAACTGGTTGGAAAACTGTTCCCAGAGAATAGTTATGAAGAGTTCAAAGTCAAGCTGGAAGGGCATATCAAGTGGGGTCGTGCAGGAAACAGTCTGGGTCGAGTTCAGTTCAATATCTTAATAAATTATTTAGATAATGGTATAGAGAGTACATTTATGAAGTTTACGCAGACAATATCAAGCTGGGAGGAGTTGAAAGTGCTTTGGAGGATAGGATTAAAATTCAAAATGATCTGGACAATCTGGAGAAAGGGTCTGAAGTAAATAGGATGAAATTCACTAAGGACAAATGCAAAGTACTCCACTTAGGAAGGAACAATTAATTGCACACATATAAAATGGAAAATGACTGCCTACGAAGGAGTACTGTGAAAAGGGATCCAGGGGGCTATAGTGAATCACAAACTAAATATGATTCAACATCAAGAAACAGTTGCAAAAAAAAAAAGAGCAAACACAATTCTGAGTTGTATTAGCAGTAGTATGTAAGCAAGACACGAGAAGTAATTCTTCCTCTCTACTCCACACTGATAAGGCCTCAACTGGAGCATTGTTTCCAGTTTGGGTGCCACATTTCAGGAAAAATGTGGACAAATTGGAAAAAGTCCAGAGGACAGCAACAAAAAAAGATTAAAATTTCTAGAAAACATGACCTATGAGGAAAATTTTTTAAAAATGGGTTTGTTTCGTTTGGAGAGAAGAAGACTGAGGGGGAGACATGATAACAGTTTTCAAGCACATAAAAGATTGTTACAAGGAGAAGGGCGAAAAATTGTTCTTGTTAACCTCTGAGGATAGGAGAAGCAGCAATGGGCTTAAATTGCAGCAAGGGAGGTTTAGGTTGGGCATTTGAAAAACTAGGGTTACCATATTTCAACAAGCAAAAAAGAGGACGGGAGGAGCCCCGCCCCTGCCCCTCCCACTTCCCGCCCCCCCAGAACCCCCAACCCTCCCCCCGTTCCTTGTCCCCTGACTGCCCCCTCCTGGGACCCCTGCCCCTAACTGCCCCCCAGGACTCCACTCCCTATCTAAGCCTCCTTGCCTCTTGTCCCCTGACTGCCCCAACCCTTATCCACACCCCCACCCCCAGACAGACCCCTGGGACTCCCACGCCCCATCCAACCACTCCCCACCCCGACAGCCCCCCCAGAACTCCCAACCCATCTAAACCCCTCTGCTCCCTGTCCCCTGACTGCTCCGATCCCTCTCCCCACTCCTGCCCCCTGACAGCTCCCCCCAAAAACTCCCAGCCCCCCACCCCCCCACTCCTTGTCCTCCTGGGACCCCTGTTCCTAACTGCCCTCCAGAACCCCACCCCCTACCTAAGACTCCCTGTTCCTTGTCCCCTAACTGCCCCCTCCTAAG